>NW_028234409.1:47493855-47510985 GCF_977035675.1 Penaeus japonicus
GTGTGTGTGTGAGTGAGTGTGTGTGTGAGTGTGTGCGTGTGTGTGTGGGGGGGGGGTTGGGGGGGGGTGCTTCGTTTCCTTTATACATGTTTTGCCTTGAAGTTGTTAGTATATTCTGTAGATTTATTGAAAACCCTGGTGTTGTTTAGTGGTATATGAAGAGAAAGTTCTCGGCGTTTCTTCAGTTTATTGTTTTCACTAAATATATTTTCTAAATGTTGTCTTGTAGGCACGGTTGCTTGGTGTAACGGCGTGGCGGCGTGAGGTCAGGAGCGTACTAACTTTTTCTCGTGACATCCCGTCTTTTAAGCCCGGGCGCCGTGTTTACTCTCGTGACCTGCCGTTTGACCTGTGTCCTCATTGGCTGGTGGTGTTTCCTAATTGACCAATGCGGTGGTGCGTCGGGATGCGATCGCCGTCTGCTACACAGCTCCCTACCGAGTGAGGGCAGCGGGGCTGGCCGAGCGGAG
This sequence comes from Penaeus japonicus, assembly GCF_977035675.1. Lineage (NCBI taxonomy): Eukaryota > Metazoa > Arthropoda > Malacostraca > Decapoda > Penaeidae > Penaeus > Penaeus japonicus. Next base: position 47,494,326 of record NW_028234409.1, read on the forward strand.
TACGATAGTCCCTGTGGCTTTCAGACATCTCTGAAAGGAAATAACCGGTGGACAGTATGGGGGTTCCTTGCATGTGCGTGTATATATATATTTATATATTAGCCTATATTCAAGTAAAGCCAATTGTAGGGGAAAAGGGGGTGGTACTTACAGGGTCGTGGATCCTGCTGGTCCTTAGAGTGTGGCCTGTTCTATGTAGGCGGGCTTTACTCTGTCGATGGAGACGGTGGATGGTCCGCGTGGCATGTCGATAGTGAGTGTCTTGTCAGTACGTGCAATGACCTTGAAGGGACCGTCGTACTTGTGGCTGAGGGGCGGCTTCGTTTCATTCCTCAGCAATACGTGAGAGCAGTCCTGTAGGTCTCGCGGCACGTAGATGCTGCTGTTACGCGTTGCTCTGGGAGGTCGTGCTTGTATGGTCTCCATACGGGTCCTTAACTCTCTGACGAAGGCTCTGGGGTCGTCTGAGCCCTGCGGTGGCGTGACGAAATCCGCTGGCAGAGAGAGTGTCGTGCCGTAGACCAGTTCGGCTGTCGTGCACTCCAGGTCTTGCTTGAAAGAAGTCCTGATGTTAAGGAGTGCGAGAGGAAGCTGGTCTACCCAGCCTATCCCTGATGGTCTGATGAGAAGGGCTTTCAGCTGGCGGTGGAGGCGCTCTACCATCCCATTCGCTTGCGGGTGGTACGCGGTAGTGCGGATGCGACGAGAGCCGAGGGTGCGGGTGAGGTGATTGAAGAGGCCGGACTCAAACTGGGGGCCTCTGTCAGTTGTGATGGTGTCGGGGGCTCCAAAACGACATACCCACGTGGATATGAACGCCTTTGCCACAGAATCTGCTGTTATATCCTTCAGTGGCACTGCCTCCGGCCACCTGGTGAAGCGGTCTATCATCGTAAGGATGTAAGGGAATGATTGATCCGTCGGCAGTGGTCCTACGATGTCCAGGTGAATGTGCTGGAAGCGTCTGCTGGGGAGAGGGAAAGTAGCGGCAGGTGATCTTGTGTGGCGTGTTACCTTAGATCGCTGGCATTGCAGGCAGGTACGGCTCCATTTCCTGACGTCGGAATTAATGCCCGGCCACACGACCTTGCTGGTGATGAGTCTATGCGTGGCGTTAACTCCGCGGTGCTGATGGTAGGCGTCGAAAAATTTCTTTCTCAGGGAGGGTGGTATGTATGGCCGTGGGGTGGGCTTCGTTGTGTCACACTCGACTATGATGTCATCTGCGAGTGTGAGTGGCTGAAGGCGGAGCGACGTGGAATCGCGGACGCCTTGGAGTGTGGCGTCCTTGCGTTGCTCTGCTGCGACCTCGGCGAAGTCGATCGGCGTATTCTGCCAGGTGGTGTTTGCGACCACTATCCGGGAGAGCGCATCCGCTGCTTGGTTGTTCTCTCCCTTTATGTGGCGAATGTCGGAGGAGAATTGGGAGATGAAATCTAGGTGTCTCTCTTCCCTCGGGTTTTGCCTCGGCGCTCTAGATCTTAACGCGTAAATTAGAGGCTTATGGTCGGTGATGATATGGAAGCTGCGACCTTCTACCTCGCTTCGGAAATGCTTAATGGCGAGGTATGCAGCTAAAAGCTCCCTACCGAATGCCGAGTACTTCCGTTCTCTCGGTTGTAGTGTCTTTGAGAAGAATCCCACGGGGCAGTCTTGACCGTTGACGTGCTGCTGCAGGACGGCCCCGACGGCCGTGTCCGAAGCGTCGACGATGATGCTTGTAGGGACCTCTGGGCGTGGGTGGGTGAGGGAGGAGGCTGTGGCCAGGGCGATCTTGCAGTTTTCGAATGTCGCGAGAGTTGCGTCGGTCCATTCGATGTCCCTCTGGCGCTGTCCTTTCCTTGTCGGTGTTAGTAGGTTGTGGAGGGGTGCCATCAATTGTGCACCCTGTGGGAGAAATCTTCTGTAGAAGTTCATCATGCCAAGAAATCGTCGTAGCTGGCGCTGCGTTGTTGGGCGTGGGAACTTCTTAATGACTTCGATCTTCGATGTGTCGGGGGTGATGCCCGTCGCACTGACGGTGTGTCCGAGGAATGTCAAAGTCTGTACTCCGAATTCGCACTTTTCCGGGTTGATGACGATGCCGAACTCGGAGAAGCGCTTGAAAAGGTCCTTGAGGTGTTGCTTGTGTGCGTCTGCATCCGTACTCGCTACGAGGACGTCGTCGATGTAAACGAAGGTGTTGCTGAGTCCTTGGGTTACTTCGTCCATGAAACGCTGGAACGACTGGGCAGCGTTGCACAGACCGAAGGGCATTACCAGGTACTCGTACAGGCCGAATGGTGTAGTCACTGCTGTTTTCGGTACATCTTCCTTCGTTACTGGTATTTGATGGTATGCTTTAACCAGGTCGATGCGAGAGAAAATGTTGCAGTCAGCGAGATGTTGGGAGAAGTCCTGAATGTGAGGGACTGGATATCTGTCAGGCACAGTCTGAGCATTCAGAAGTCTGTAGTCCCCACATGGTCTCCATCCTCCGTCCTTCTTCTTAACCATGTGGAGTGGTGATGCCCACGTGCTACTGGATTTTCGCACGTAGCCGAGCTTCTCCATGTGGTCAAATTCGGCCTTAGCTTCCAGGTAACGTTCACGGTTCAGGCGTCTGGGTCGGGTAACAACAGGTGGTTCTCTTGTTTGAATGTGGTGTTGTATGGAATGATGCGGTGTCTTGTTGCTGTTAAGAGGGGCGGTGAGAGACGGGAATTCCTTCAGGAGGGACCTATAGGGGCACGACGTTCCAGGGAGGCGCTTGATGGCCAGCGCCGGGGCGTTCACTGAGGCGACGCGTGTTGATTCTCCTGCGATGGTGATCTTGTGCCTCTTAATGTCTACAAGAAGGTCAAAATGCTCGAGAAAATCTGCGCCTAGGATAGGGAACTCCACTTCCGCAATGACGAATATCCAGGGGAAGTGCATTTTATTTTTTCCTAATTGAAAGGTTGGTGTCAGTGAACGTTCGCCGTAACTGGGAATTAGCACTCCGTTTGCTGCTTGCAGGTTACGTGAACTCTCTGAACGTCTGTCTTGGCGTCTGGGAGGGAGTAAACTGACCTCTGCTCCTGTGTCTACCAGGAAACGCGTGCTTGTCTTCAGGTCGGTTAGATAGAGGAGGCGTCTCTTGTATGGGGAACAGGAGGCAGACGCCGTTAACCCCTGTTTGGTTCGTTTCCCTGCCAGAGAGAGCAGTGAGGTTCGCAATTCCTCGCGCGACGGCCGAAGTTGTAATGGTACCAGCATACCTCGTTATTTTGTTGTAGCGGGTACCGGGCGACCTCGGAAGAATGGCGGGAGTCCGTGCTGCTACGTCGCTGTAGGGAGTCGCGACGGCGAGAGGGCGAGAATCGACGATGGCCATGGTGGGATGGTGAGCGTGGGCGGCGTTGTGCGGATGGTGACCGGGAGTGTCGAAGGGGGGAATGTGATGTGTATGCGTTCCGGCGGCGATGGGGAGATAGTGAGCCATCTCTGTTGGAAGGCGAAGATATGGAGAGTTTGATATCCCGTATTGCGTTTGTTAGTGACCGCAGCTGTTCAGAGAATTCTTCGGCAGTATCGAAACGAACCGAAGCTGTCGTGGTTGATTGCTGCGGCGGGATGGCGACTAGCTTATCCAGGCTCTTAACGAGAGCGTCAAGGGAAGGGGCAAATGAGCATTCTGCGGCCGGTCTAATGTGAAGAGGTAGCCTGGCGATGAGTATGCTTTTTATGTAGTCGTCGCTCAGTGACTGTTTGGCGTCGTTTAACAGTCGGCGTAAGCGACGAAGGAACTGCGAGGGGGTCAGGCCGTGGAGGCTGTCCGATGTTAGTAGAGTGGTGAGGGCAAGGTTTGCGTCCGGCATAGTACGTTCAAGAATGGCGTCTTTCAGGTGTGTATACGTATTCATTAATGGATTTTCTATTATGTCCATGACGGTAGTCATGAGACCTGGGGGCAAACGCTGTACTAGGTGGACGTATTGGTCTTCTGGGGACACAATATTCCTCGTCTTAAATGCCATCTCGATCTGAATGAACCAAGCTTTAAGGTCGTGCATGTTACATTCAGGAAGGGGTAGGAAAGCCTGGAGTGTTGCCATAGTGATGGGCGTTGGTGATGGGTCGTGCCTGTTGTGGGCTGCTGCTCTATGTAGCGTGGGTGAAGCGGCGTGGGTCGGGCTGGGGGACGGTGATATACGATGAGATGTGCTGGGCACAATTTGCGCTTTCTTTTGAGGGGAGAACAATGCAAGGATCGTTTCGTCGTGCTTACTGCGTGTGTTTCGTACGGCGGGAGATGTCATGAAGCACGGGGGAGAGAGGGTTGGGGGAAGGGAGGGAAGTGAGGTGAGGTGAGGTCACGCGTAGGGTGGGCGGTTGTTCTTTCCCGCACTGTTTTTTTCACTTTGTATTGTTTCACTATGTGCTGAATCGTCAATTTACACTGTATATTACGTTTTTGCTATTTTCTTTTCGGTCACTTTGTGTCGTTTCACTATTTTTTTTTTCTAGGCACATTCACTATTTGTCACTTTGCACTGTCTCACTATTTTCCTTTGCGAGATCACTTCGGGGTCACCACTGTTGTTTAGTGGTATATGAAGAGAAAGTTCTCGGCGTTTCTTCAGTTTATTGTTTTCACTAAATATATTTTCTAAATGTTGTCTTGTAGGCACGGTTGCTTGGTGTAACGGCGTGGCGGCGTGAGGTCAGGAGCGTACTAACTTTTAATAACTGGAACTCCCACCGAAGTGGAAGGGGACAGTTAAGTTAGACGAAGAGTTCAGGTGAAGGAAAACAGTCAGGAAAATGAAGGAAAGTCGTAGTTGGAGTAGTGGGAGGACGAAACTCCCTGTCTGACTCGTTAAGATATTGAAGTGTCATGTCCACTCAAAACCTTCTGGAAGGCCTGCCAGGTCGGAAGGTGAAAAGTCTTGTTGTTTGTTGATTCTTCTTCTTATCTTCGGGGGTGAGTAAGTTGAAGAGGGTTGGGAGGAAGGGGTCTGGAACTTGGGTTGGGGTTAAGGAATCTTTATTATTTATTCATTAAATAGTTAGTAAAAACCAAAAAAAAGTTAGTATTTTTTTTTTTTTTTTTTTTTTTTTGGATTTTACATTCTTCAGCTCTGCCCACGCTGCACTTCGTCGACCTCGCACGTCACCTCTCACTGCTATGCATGATGTGCCGTGCTTGACGTTGAAGTGGAGCCCTGTGGGTTGGCTTGTAGTCTGGGTTAAAAGTTGTTTAAAAAATCTTCATTCTTGAATTTAAACTTGCAGGTCCTCTTGAGGTTTACTTCTTCATTCTTCTTGTCTTCTTTTAGGTTCTCCTCTTCATGGTTGCCTCCTTACTTGATCATCGGTCTCCTGTACCTGATGCCGTGAATATGGCCTCAACTTCTTCAATGCCATTGATTCTGCTGAGGCTTTTGGGCCACCAGGCATGTGTGCCTTCTGGACGAACGTTGAGGCGATTGTAGAGCTCCTCATCCTCATCTTGGATTTTTGTCCATCTTCTTCTGGCTTGATGGTGGAGTCTCTGGTTGATCGCCTCGATCCTTAGTCTTTCATGGATCTCTCGTGCAGTGACTACTTCAGGAAAGCGAATATTCAGAATCCATTTTCCTGCCTGGTTCTGAATAGTCTGTAGCTGCATCATCTGCCTTCTGGAAATGGTGTGAGTAGGCACTGGCGGGTATTCCATGATGGGCCGCACTAGGGCTTTATAAATGTAGAGCTTGGTTTCAGTACTCAGTGTCTGGAACCTTCTGATCTTGTTCAGCTGATGTTTAGCTTTGGTTGCTCTTTCATTTATGTGAGGGACAATTCCTCTTCTGCTAATTGTTAGCCCTAGTATCTTTCCTTTGTCACAGTAGTCCACTGCTTCTTCGTCCACTATCAGATCTGCTGTCTTGAACTTGGCCACAGGAATGACTTGGAATTTTCTCATGTTGGTTGAGATCTTCCACTGTCTTTCGTATCGGTTGATGGTCTCTATGGCTCTGGCAGTTCTGAGTGCCATCATCTCGATCGATCTCCCTTCATACTTGATTATCTGAGTGATGTCGTCGGCATACATATAGTGATTGCTGCCATGTGATGGTTCAGGCAGATCTGCTGTGTATATGGTGAACAGTGTCGGTGAGAGGCAGCTTCCCTGTGGAACTCCACTCATGAGGGGAATTGCTTCGCCGACTGTATTGCCGACGACTATTCTTGCACTCCGACTTTCAACAAAGTCACACAATAGCTTGGTCAAGGACGTCGGGAGGTTCAGCCTGATGATCTTAAGTTTCAGGCCTGTGTGCCAAACTTTGTCGAAGGCTTTGGCCACATCTCTCAGAACCACATTGACTTGGTTCCTTTCGCTCATGGCATTGGCGATTTCTTCATATATGATTGCAATGGCTGTTGATGTTCCTCTGCCTGGTCTGAAGCCATGTTGCCTGGGATTTTGTAAATCGTTAATCTCCAGGTGATTTCGCAATCTTATGTTCAGTATCTTTTCAAAGACTTTGCCTGGGACTTCCAGCAGAGATATTGGTCTGTAATTCTCCACTTTTCTTGGATTTTTCCCGGCTTTTGGTATCATCCTGACTCTTGCTTCCTTGAAGTGGTCAGGGAAGTAGCCAGCAGTGAGAGAGGCATTGTATATGTTTGCCAGTCTCAGCAACATCTTGTTTGGAAGATTTTGCAGGATTGTTTTGTTGATCCTGCTTTTGCCTGGAGCAGTTCTATTCTTGAAACTCTGAATAGTTCTTTTGACATCTGTGGGGTTGATCTTGGTCATTAGTGGATCTGTGGGGTCCAGTCTAGTGAAGTCAGAAGCAGCTTCTGGATATAGGAGGTGCATGTGCCTTCCTATTTCCTCTATGATGGTCTCCTCGAAATCACTGTCAAAGTTCTCTTCTTCTTCTTCGGTAATTCGGAAACAATTTCTCCAGTAATTTCTGAATAGGATTTCTTGTTCTTCTTCTTCATAAATCTTCTCATCCTGTTCGTTGAGGAGGTAGCTACTTCTGCTTTCACTTCTTCCCATCAGTTTCTTTATTCCTGACCAGAAGGACTGTGGATCTTTTCGGTCCCATTCCACTTTTCGAACAAGTTCTTCCCACTTGTCATTTGCTGCTCTCCTCCAGTGGTTAGAGAGTTCTCTTTGCAAGCTTCTGTATCTTGCTCTCAGGTCTTGTGTCCATCCATGAATCCCTGCATAGTGCTGCAGGTGATTCGACTGTATATTTAGCAGTCTTACTTCAGCTGTTAGCCTTGGATGGGGGATAGTCCTGTGGTTGCTCTTGGGTACATGATGAGCAAGTGCAGCTTCAACGTCGCTGTACCACTTTTCGACTTCCTCGTCAATCTCTTCCAATGTTGCAGTCCTCAAGTTGGCTGCAGGCTTGGACTGGAGCTCATCCTTGAATCCTCCCCAATTAGCCATTCTAAAGTTGAATCTGTTACAGTTTAGGCTTTTCAGGATTGGGTTGGATGATATCTTGAGGATGATGGGCAGGTGGTCACTGGTGCTTGCAGGGCCCGGTTCAATGATCACGTTGTGATGGGCTTGGTTATTGCACAGTGCAATATCTGGTTTGGTTGCTGTATTCCCTGTGATGTAAGTAGGGAAGTCTGGTCCCATGTGAATTAGGTCTCCATCAGCAACCATTCTAGCAATAGCATTGCCAACCTGGTTGCCTGCTCTATTGTTTAGCATTGGATGGTTGGCATTGAGGTCTCCCACTATGTATGTGGGTAATCTTCGTCGAAGCAGACTGTATAAGTCTTGCAGTGGAACAATTGCCCTTCTTGGAGGCAGATACATAGTAGCCACTACTATTGGACCTCTGCTGGTCTCTATCTCCATTGCCAGCATTTCGTCAAAGTCGTCGAGAATCTTATGTTTGATTTCTCTTCTGACTGCTATTGCTATGCCATCACTTGCTTCTCCAGTCCTGTTCCTCTGATAACATAAGTAGGGGAACAGTTTCAGCCTGTCTGTGTCCTTCAAACCATGACTGTTGATCAGGACTACATCTGCATTTAGGGCTCTATACATGCCCGACAGTTCGTTCCTACGAACCATAGTCCACTTGAGGACGTTCTGCTGAACTACAGTGATGGTGTGATTCACTTGGATTTGGCTGCAGGTCCATCTTCATGCCTCTCTTGGGACTCATCATAGCCATTCCTCCTCTTCCTGTAGCTCTCAGGGTCGAGGTATGTGATAGCCACACCAACGAGATTTAGGGAGGCTGCCCTAATTCTCCTATCTATGATACTGGCACATTCATCAGATTTCAGCTTCTGATTATTGTAGGAGTATTTCATCCTGCCATTTTTGATGTATTCTGCAACATCATCATCATCAATATTGCCGTTTGTAACGGTTTTCTCGGCAGTGTACAGGATGACTTCTACAGCTTTGCCCTTTGCTTCCCTGGCCTTCTTCACATTCTTGCACCTGTGTGGGGATGGCACCCTCACATACTGGGGTACTGGTGCAGTGGGCTCTTCCAGTGGCGGCATTTCTTCTTCAAGAACTGGCAGATCTGGCATTTCTTCTTCTTCAGGTGCTTCTGTGGTTTCTTTGGGGGTTTCTGTAGGGAGCATAACCCTCAGGATGCCTGCCGAATTTACATCATTTGGAAGGTCCATCTCAGGGAGGTTATTTCGCCTCAAGGCTAGCTTTGCTTGCTCTGCAAAGCAGCCTGGTTGTGCAAGGTTGGCCAGGTGGGCATGCATCAAGGCAATCAGGGTCTTGACAGCCAGGTTGTTGGGCAGCTGCATGATGGGTGGCTGCGTCTCTTTAATCGCCGTTTTGGTAATTTCGGCTGTGGCTTTGGCTGTTTTTTCGATCGTTTTCTCGACCTTAGCTGTAGCCTTTGCAGTGTTCTTGACTACTTCACTCAGTAGTCTGGACTCTTTCTGGGTTTGGATCTCTTGCTTCTTTTCTACTGCCTTTGTGATCTCTTTCCTTCTGATAGGGCAGCTTCCAGAGAGAGTCCTGTGTTCGCCTCCACAGTTTAGGCATTTTTTGGTGGTGTTCTTACATGTCGTGAACCTGTGTCCGGTCTGACCACACTCACTGCATTTTTCGGCATTCTTCTTGGTACATTTACCCTTTGTATGGCCATATTCGTAGCAATTCATACACTGAATTACTCGAGTGAATCGTTCCTCTTCGATCTGGGCCGGGTTTATACTGTAATTATATAGGATCAGTCCTTGGTCTTTTATCTTTTTGGCAGTCTGTATATCATGGAATCGAATCTTAACAATTCCATGTTGTGGCATTTTGTAGACTTCATCGATTTGCAGGCTGAGTTGTCTTACCAGTTCCTCTTTGATCTCTTCATTAGAGTGGCTTGTAATATACGAGTCCACTTTTTTGACTACAATTGTCATCTTAGCTTTGGTTTCAAGAGGCATCTGGGGGTCAAAACCTGAGCTCTTAAGCTTTTGGCGGAATTCTGGTGACATTATCTTATCAGCATCGGTAAGGGTCTTTGGCAGAACAATGTATCCATTCCTAGCATCAATGATTCTTAGGAAATGGATACCATTGCCAAACATCAGAGAGTTCAGTTCCTGCTTTCGAGTTAGAGTCGGAATGCCATCGAGGTTTACTTTAATTTTGGTGGTCGAAGCCATGGTTCCCAACGCATAGCTCGATCCTACCACTGTAAAAAGTCCAAGTCCTGCCTGAGTTGTCAGATTAAGTCCTATCTCTGACAACCTCCTCTTATCTCTGAGGAGCCTAACCAGGTTGGCTATATAGACGGTGTCTGGCTAGAGTTGGCAGGAGTGTTAGAGTAGCCTGCCGCCGTTCCCTAAGCCTAACAAAGGTGGCAACCTCCGAGTGTTTCTTACAGTATCCCAACTAAGGGACCCCTTTGAGACCCCGGCCTTCGCCGGGTAAACCGCAGGGTTCGCCTTCAGAAACACAAGGTGTTATCCTAACGCCGAAAAGTGGTGGTAAAGGACAGGGGGGGACAGGTGTGTGCCTACAAGGATCTCTTGTAGCACCGAGGTGCTTGGCTCGAGAGAGCCGAGTGTCAAAACCCTTACTATGAAGGGATCTCTTTTAGTATGCCAACTCCTTAAAGATGTCAACTCCTTGGCATAAGTGTTACTCTCTTGGGATTAACTCAGGTAATCCAGGTATTCTTCTTCTTCTTGCTATAAGTGTTACACACTTAGCATGTAGACTATAACTCTTCCTTCAAAGAGTTGTAGATTCTTCTTCTTCTTCTTCTTCTGAGGCTTCTAAATAGCTTCAGATGGTGCAGGTAAGCTGGAGCAGGTGCTGTTATCTCAGGTGAGGGTTGCTGGGCTCTTGTGAGTCTTGAGTCCTTGAGTCACTGATCTGATCACTCTGATCCACTAACTTTTTATATAACTGGAACTCCCACCGAAGTGGAAGGGGACAGTTAAGTTAGACGAAGAGTTCAGGTGAAGGAAAACAGTCAGGAAAATGAAAGAAAGTCGTAGTTAGAGTAGTGGGAGGACGAAACTCCCTGTCTGACTCGTTAAGATATTGAAGTGTCATGTCCACTCAAAACCTTCTGGAAGGCCTGCCAGGTCGGAAGGTGAAAAGTCTTTGTTGTTTGTTGATTCTTCTTCTTCTTATCTGTGGGGGTGAGTAAGTTGAAGAGGGTTGGGAGGAAGGGGTCTGGAACTTGGGTTGGAATTAAGGATAAGGAATCTTTATTATTTATTCATTAAATTATGTTAGTAAAAACCAAAAATATATTAGTATTTTTTTTTTTTTTTTTTTTTTTTTTTTTGAAGCGTGATAAAGCGGAAGAGGAAGTGGTGAAAGGAGCTGGAGAGATAGTGAAAAGAAACTTGGGAGGAGATAAAGTGAGAGTTAGAAAGTTAAGTACAGTGAAGAGAGTATTAGCTTTTTATTGGAGTTGGTCTTGAGGAGAAGGAAGTTGAAGTGAATAATGGAAGTGTGTAAAGTGAAGAGGAAGTGATGAAGGGAGCTGGAGGGATAGTGGAAATGAAATTTGCGAGGAGATAAAGTGATAGAAGGAAAGCTGAGAAAGGTGGAGAAAGGAGAAAAGATAAGTTGTAAGACCAGGAGAAAGAAGTCAGAGAATAGCTTGCATGTGCGCCCTTAGTAGCTGAACAAAGCCCCGGGTCAACCCCTCGGGAGGCAGCCAGAAACCAGAACACTTAGCAGGCTATTTTTTAAGGGATTATTATTATTTTTTTTTTTTTTTTTTTTTTTTGGATTTTTACATTCTGAAGCTCTGCCCACGCTGCACTTCGCCGACCTCGCACGTCACCTCTCACTGCTATGCATGATGTGCCGTGCTTGACGTTGAAGTGGAGCCCTGTGGGTTGGCTTGTAGTCTGGGTTAAAAGTTGTTTAAAAAATCTTCATTCTTGAATTTAAACTTGCAGGTCCTCTTGAGGTTTACTTCTTCATTCTTCTTGTCTTCTTTTAGGTTTTCCTCTTCATGGTTGCCTCCTTACTTGATCATCGGTCTCCTGTACCTGATGCCGTGAATATGGCCTCAACTTCTTCAATGCCATTGATTCTGCTGAGGCTTTTGGGCCACCAGGCATGTGTGCCTTCTGGACGAACGTTGAGGCGATTGTAGAGCTCCTCATCCTCATCTTGGATTTTTTGAGCGTCCATCTTCTTCTTGCTTGATGGTGGAGTCTCTGGTTGATCGCCTCGATCCTTAGTCTTTCATGGATCTCTCGTGCAGTGACTACTTCAGGATAGCGAATATTCAGAATCCATTTTCCTGCCTGGTTCTGAATAGTCTGTAGCTGCATCATCTGCCTTCTGGAAATGGTGTGAGTAGGCACTGGCGGTATTCCATGATGGGCCGCACTAGGGCTTTATAAATGTAGAGCTTGGTTTCAGTACTCAGTGTCTGGAACCTTCTGATCTTGTTCAGCTGATGTTTAGCTTTGGTTGCTCTTTCATTATGTGAGGGACAATTCCTCTTCTGCTAATTGTTAGCCCTAGTATCTTTCCTTTGTCACAGTAGTCCACTGCTTCCTCGTCCACTATCAGATCTGCTGTCTTGAATTTGGCCACAGGAATGACTTGGAATTTTCTCATGTTGGTTGAGATCTTCCACTGTCTTTCGTATCGATTGATGGTCTCTATGGCTCTGGCAGTTCTGAGTGCCATCATCTCGATCGATCTCCCTTCATACTTGATTATCTGAGTGATGTCGTCGGCATACATATAGTGATTGCTGCCATGTGATGGTTCAGGCAGATCTGCTGTATATATGGTGAACAGTGTCGGTGAGAGGCAGCTTCCCTGTGGAACTCCACTCATGAGGGGAATTGCTTCGCCGACTGTATTGCCGACGACTATTCTTGCACTCCGACTTTCAACAAAGTCACACAATAGCTTGGTCAAGGACGTCGGGAGGTTCAGCCTGATGATCTTAAGTTTCAGGCCTGTGTGCCAAACTTTGTCGAAGGCTTTGGCCACATCTCTCAGAACCACATTGACTTGGTTCCTTTCGCTCATGGCATTGGCGATTTCTTCATATATGATTGCAATGGCTGTTGATGTTCCTCTGCCTGTCTGAAGCCATGTTGCCTGGGATTTTGCAAATCGTTAATCTCCAGGGATTTCGCAATCTTATGTTCAGTATCTTTTCAAAGACTTTGCCTGGACTTCCAGCAGAGATATTGGTCTGTAATTCTCTACTTTTCTTGGATTTTTCCCGGCTTTTGGTATCATCCTGACTCTTGCTTCCTTGAAGTGGTCAGGGAAGTAGCCAGCAGTGAGAGAGGCATTGTATATGTTTGCCAGTCTCAGCAACATCTTGTTTGGAAGATTTTGCAGGATTGTTTTGTTGATCCTGCTTTTGCCTGGAGCAGTTCTATTCTTGACACTCTGAATAGTTTCTTTTGACATCTGTGGGTTGATCTTGGTCATTAGTCGATCTGTGGGGTCCAGTCTAGTGAAGTCAGAAGAAGCGTCTGGCTATAGGAGGTGCATGTGCCTTACAATTTCCTCTATGATGGTCCCCTCAAAATCACTGTCAAAGTTCTCTACTTCTTCTTCAGTAATTCGGAAACAATTTCTCCAGTAATTTCTGAACAGGATTTCTTGTTCTTCTTCTTCATAAATCTTCTCATCCTGTTCGTTGAGGAGGTAGCTACTTCTGCTTTCACTTCTTCCCATCAGTTTCTTTATTCCTGACCAGAAGGACTGTGGATCTTTTCGGTCCCATTCCACTTTTCGAACAAGTTCTTCCCACTTGTCATTTGCTGCTCTCCTCCACTGGTTAGAGAGTTCTCTTTGCAAGCTTCTATATCTTGCTCTCAGGTCTTGTGTCCATCCATGAATCCCTGCATAGTGCTGCAGGTGATTCGACTGTATATTTAGCAGTCTTACTTCAGCTGTTAGCCTTGGATGGGGATAGTCCTGTGGTTGCTCTTGGGTACATGATGAGCAAGTGCAGCTTCAACATCGCTGTACCACTTTTCGACTTCCTCGTCAATCTCTTCCAATGTTGCAGTCCTCAAGTTGGCTGCAGGCTTGGACTGGAGCTCATCCTTGAATCCTCCCCAATTAGCCATTCTAAAAGTTGAATCTGCTACAGTTTAGGCTTTTCAGGATTGGTTGGATGATATCTTGAGGATGATGGCAGGTGATCACTGGTGCTTGCAGGGCCTGGTTCCATGATCACGTTGTGATGGGCTTGGTTATTGCACAGTGCAATATCTGGTTTGGTTGCTGTGTTCCCTGTGATGTAAGTAGGGAAGTCTGGTCCCATGTGGATTAGATCTCCATCAGCAATCATTCTAGCAATAGCATTGCCAACCATGTTGCCTGCTCTATTGTTTAGCATTGGATGGTTGGCATTGAGGTCTCCCACTATGTAGTGGGTAATCTTCGACGAAGTAGGCTGTACAAGTCTTGCAGTGGCACAATTGCCCTTCTTGGAGGCAGATACATTGTAGCCACTACTATTGGACCTCTGCTGGTCTCTATCTCCATTGCCAGCATTTCGTCAAAGTCGTCGAGAATCTTATGTTTGATTTCTCTTCTGACTGCTATTGCTATGCCATCACTTGCTTCTCCAGTCCTGTTCCTCTGATAACAGAAGTAGGGGAACAGTTTTTCAGCCTGTCTGTGTCCTTCAAACCATGACTGTTGATCAGGACTACATCTGCATTTAGGGCTCTATACATGCCCGACAGTTCGTTCCTACGAACCATAGTCCACTTGAGGACGTTCTGCTGAACTACAGTGATGTGTGATTCACTTGGATTTGGCTGCAGGTCCATCTTCATGCCTCTCTTGGGACTCATCATAGCCATTCCTCCTCTTCCTTAGACTCAGGGTCGAGGTATGTAATAGCCACACCAACGAGATTTAGGGAGGCTGCCCTAATTCTCGTATCTATGATACTGGTACATTCATCAGATTTCAGCTTCTGATTATTGTAGGAGTATTTCATCCTGCCATTTTTGATGTATTCTGCAACATCATCATCATCAATATTGCCGTTTTGTAACGGTTTTTCTCGCAGTGTACAGGATGACTCCTACAGCTTTGCCCTTTGCTTCCCTGGCCTTCTTCACATTCTTGCACCTGTGTGGGGATGGCACCCTCACATACTGGGTGCTGGTGCAGTGGGCTCTTCCAGTGGCGGCATTTCTTCTTCAAGAACTGGCAGATCTGCATTTCTTCTTCTTCAGGTGCTTCTGTGTTTCTTTGGGGTTTCTGTAGGGAGCATACCCTCAGGATGCCTGCCGAATTTACATCATTTGGAAGGTCCATCTCAGGGAGGATGTTTCGCCTCCAGGCTCGCGTTGCTTGCTCTGCAAAGCACCCTGGTTGTGCAAGGTTGGCCAGGTGGGCATGCATCAAGGCAATCAGGTCTTGACAGCCAGGTTGTTGGGCAGCTGCATGATGGGTGGCTGCGTCTCTTTAATCGCCGTTTTTGGTAATTTCGGCTGTGGCTTTGGCTGTCTTTTCGATCGTTTTCCTCGACCTTAGCTGTAGCCTTTGCAGTGTTCTTGACTACTTCACTCAGTAGTCTGGACTCTTTCTGGGTTTGGATCTCTTGCTTCTTTTCTACTGCCTTTGTGATCTCTTTCCTTCTAATAGGGCAGCTTCCAGAGAGAGTCCTGTGTTCGCCTCCACAGTTTAGGCATTTTTTTGTGTATTCTTACATGTCGTGAACCTGTGTCCGTCTGACCACATTCACTGCATTTTTCAAGCATTCTTCTTGGTACATTTACCCTTTGTATGGCCATATTCGTTGCAATTCATGCATTGAATTCCTCCTGTGAATCGTTCTTCTTCAATCTGGACCCGGTTTATACTATAATTGTACATAAGTCCTTGCTCTTTCATCTTTTTGACAGTCTGTATATCAGGGAATTGTATCTTAACAACCCCATGTTGTGGGATCTTGTAGACTTCATCTATTTGCAGGCTGAGTCGTCTTACCAGCTCCTCTTTTATCTCTACATTAGAGCGCCTTGTAATGTACGAGTCCACTTGTTTAACTACACTAGTCATTTTAGCATTGGTTTCAAGAGCCATATGAGGGTCAACGCCTGTGCTCTTAAGCTTTTGGCGAATTCTGGTGACATAATCTTATCTGCATCGGTCAGAGTCTTTGGCAAAACAATGTATCCATTCCTGGCATCAATGATTCTCAGGAAGTGGATTCCATTGCCAAACATCAGAGAGTTCAGTTCCTGCTTTCGAGTTAGAGTCGGAATGCCATCGAGGTTTACTTTAATCTTGTGTCGAAGCCATGTTCCAAACGCATAGCTCGATCCTACCACTGCAAAAAGTCCAAGTCCTGCCTGAGTTGTCCAGATTAAGTCCTATCTCTGACAACCTCCTCTTATCTCTGAGGAGCCTAACCAGTTGGCTATGTAGACGGTGTCTAGCTAAGTTGGCAGGAGTGTTAGAGTGGCCTGCCGCCGTTCCCTAAGCCTGACAAAGTGCAACCTCCGAGTGTTTCTTACAGTATCCCGACTAAGGACCCCTTTGAGACCCCGGCCTTCGCCGGTAAACCGCAGGGTTCGCCTTCAGAAACACAAGTGTTATCCTAACGCCGAAAAGTGGTGGTAAAGGACAGGGGACAGGTGTGTGCCTACAAGGATCTCTTGTAGCACCGAGGTGCTTGGCTCGAGAGAGCCGAGTGTCAAAACCCTTACTATGAAGGGATCTCTTTTAGTATGCCAACTCCTTAAAGATGTCAACTCCTTGGCATAAGTGTTACTCTCTTGGGATTAACTCAGGTAATCCAGGTATTTTTCTTCTTCTTGCTATAAGTGTTACACACTTAGCATGTAGACTATAACTCTTCCTTCAAAGAGTTGTAGATTCTTCTTCTTCTTCTTCTTCTGAGGCTTCTAAATAGCTTCAGATGGTGCAGGTAAGCTGGAGCAGGTGCTGTTATCTCAGGTGAGGTCAGGTGTGAGTGACTGATCCTGATGAACTGATCACTAACTTTTTCTCGTGACATCCCGTCTTTTAAGCCCGGGCGCCGTGTTTACTCTCGTGACCTGCCGTTTGACCTGTGTCCTCATTGGCTGGTGGTGTTTCCTAATTGACCAATGCGGTGGTGCGTCGGGATGCGATCGCCGTCTGCTACACTGGCACATATTACTAAAAAAAATGTTTTTTATTCATTTCAATTTTGCCAGCAACATCATGAAATCCTGCCAG
>NW_028234409.1:47511085-47516436 GCF_977035675.1 Penaeus japonicus
GCTTCATGTTTGTATTTAAGCGCAAATCATTGATAAATATACGCAGCCGAACGACGGAAAATAACCGCGACAGCTGATAATTAAAATCTTTAGTGAAGCAGGTATAATCAGACTTTTCAAAACATGACTTTTGTTTACATTATTTCAAAACCTTGTTAATGGGGGTCAATAAACATGTGAGTACTGGATGATGTTGGCGGCAGTGGTGGTGGCGAGGGGGACGGCAGATGGGGAGTGGGGGGGGGGTGTCCTGTGTGGGTTGGTGATGTTGGGAGTAGCTGGGTTGGCCCTCCGTGCCTGTGTGGGTGGCGTTGGGGTTATGAGGCGGGGGGGGGGCGGTGGTAGCTGGAATGTTGGAGGGGACTTTTGTCTCTTATTGTCGAGAATTGACGGATAGTCTCTGCGGTGACGATACATCTGCATCCGACTGGGTTGGTGAAGGGGCGAACTGGGCCACACTGCCGTATCACAATGCAGGATGAGCTGGCAGTAGCATTCGAGGGTGGTTGTGGAGGCCGGCTCCCTTTGGGGGAAAATCCCGTCTCCGCGATCGTGGTGCCAAAAGGAGGGACGGTCCAGTGTTATGAGAGGCGAGTAGCAGTGATTTTCGGTTCGCGCGCAGGAAGGGAGGGGCCGGCGGGCCGACATGGGGGGCGGGCGGGCACTCTGCTATTGATCCTCACCTCTGATACAAACCGCCCTCTGCCGCAGCGACCCGCAGACATTCTCCGCCAATCCCTATCCCGACTCCTTCCTACTTCCTCTCCGCTTTCTCTGTCCCTCTGCGAAGTTTCAGATCCTTTCGTTTGTAATCCTCACGTCCTTCCACCATGCTTCCGTTCGCTCTATATCTTTGCCTATCTCTTTCCCTCCTCTTTTCGTGACTCGTTGCGTCACTCTTCCCTTTTCTGCCGCTTCTCAGTCTCATCATCTCCCTCTGTTCGGCTGCGGTCGCTCTCTCGGCGGGGCTTTTCCCCATGTTTCACGCCCCCCCCCCCCTCTCTCTCTCTCTCTCTCTCTCTCTCTCTCTCTCTCTCTCTTCTCTCTCTATCTCTCTCTCTCTCTTCTCTCTCTCTCTCTCTCTCTCTCTTTCTCTCTCATTCTTTTCTTCCCCCCTTCTCATTATTTCTCTTTCCCCTTCCCCTTTCACTTTCCCTCCCTGTTTCCTCCTCCATCCCTTGGTCTTCCCTCTCACTATCTCTCAGTTCCCCTTCCCCTCCCTTTTCCCCCTCCCCGTCCATTCCGACCGTCTGGTGAGGACGTGACATCCCTACCTATGAGGCATTGGCTGTGTTCCCTCCCTTGCTACGCCACCTCCTCATCTCCCGCTTCCCAGACCCCCGGGCATCATTCAAACGGGAACGGCTATAGCGAACGTCAAGCCGGGATTACTACCTGCGAACAGCCTCCCCCCCTCTCCCCTCAAACAGGCACCAAGTACGCACGACGGGAAAAACTCTGACACTCTGACTCGGGCAGTGCGCATTGCTAACACTCTGAACTTTCTCAAAGCTCCAGATATACTCGTCGCACGCAAGCACCGTAATACCACGCACGGACGTACATGCACAGATGCTTGTATATACACTCACTTTCTCTTGCTCCTTCTCTCTTTTTTTTTATCTCACTTTCTGTTAATTATCCTTCTTCTCTTACCGTTTTACCATTTTATTCATACGTCCTCTACTTCTTGTTTCATCGACAAACAAATCCAATTAATAAACGCAGGATTCTCAAACTCCGTTGCCACACTCGTATTCATCCTTCCCTATCCTTGTGTTGTACCTTTTCGCAGGTTCCGTTTGTTACTGAAGAAGTGGGTCGTTTCATTCTACCAAGGGACTGTCTCTCTGGGAGCGTTTTTGTCATTTGTCCGGTCAGATGTCGACATGAGCGTCGATAGTCAGACATTTGGTCAGGCAGACAGTCGGTTGCCTAGTCAACCAAACTAAACGACTGTTAGTGGCTTGTCGTTCGTCAGCCATGCAGCTAATTGATTAAGCAGCCATTTAGTACGTTCACTCCCAGAGCTTTACCAGTTCATAATTCAGTCAATCAAACGGACTCTCCCGACCTCCACTGTCAGTCAGAAGTCAATAAAGAAAGTCAGTATGCTCCTATCGGGAGGGGGATCTTATAGTCTTGTGAAAAAGGATAAAGAATAAGAGCAAACACATAGGGCCTACGTCCATGGGAGTACCTTATTCTGATCTGTGTGGACGGCAAGAATGAGACACGGAAATTAATAGGCCTGTAGTGCTGAAGACGGAGGTTACAGTCCAGGGGGATGTGTAGCAACCCTTGGGACGTGAAGCAAATAGAATCGAGATGTGCCTTAATTTATCCAGGGGTACGATAGATTAAGGGAATGGACAGTAATACGGGCCGTTTTTGGATTAGCCCTATTCGTGATGGGGTTTGTTGGCCTTCTTTTCCAATTCCCTGTCCAGCCCTTGAGGATCGGGCTACTTAGGGTAATAAAAATTCTGCGTTAGGGACAAGATTGCCACAGATATCCGCGTCGATGCTCTTCTGTGTCCCACCCTTACTTCTCCCTCCTTTAGCACGGGCCTTTCCCTATTCAGTGACATTTGTGAGACTGGAATGATTGTTTCATATGTCTTGGACATAGATTTGTTGGTTGGAATAGTGGATCATATTTCTCCACGCACGCACGCACGCGCGCACACTATCACGCACAACAGCACACCACACACACACCACACACAAACACACAAACAACAAAACCTCACAAACACACCAACACACACACACCCACACCACTCACACACATAATTACTTGTCTATCCATCAACCATCCATCACCCAACCCACCATCCATCGCATCCATCCATCCATCATCCATCCATCATCCATCATCCATCCTTCCACCCATCCACCCAACCACCATCAACCCACCATCTCCAACCATCCATCCATCCACCACCCCCATCCAACCACCATCCATCCATCATCCACCCACCATCCTCCACCACATCCATCCACCCACCATCAATCCATCACCCACATACACTCCATCCAATCCCATCCATCCATCCATCCATCCATCCACCCCCCCACCCACCATCCATCCATCCACCCGCCATCCATCCATCCACCCGCCATCCATCCATCCACCCACCATCCATCCATCCACCCACCATCCATCCACCCACCATCCATCCATCCATCCATCCATCCATCCACCCACCCACCCACCATCCATCCATCCACCCGCCATCCATCCATCCACCCGCCATCCATCCATCCACCCACCATCCATCCATCCACCCACCATCCATCCACCCACCATCCATCCACCCACCATCCATCCACCCACCATCCATCCATCCATCCATCCATCCATCCATCCATCCACCCACCCACCCACCATCCATCCATCCACCCGCCATCCATCCATCCATCCATCCACCCACCCACCATCCATCCAACACATCCCATCCACCCTCCATCCATCACCACCCATCCATCCACCCTCATCATCCATCCACCCACCATCCATCCACCCACCCACCCACCCACCATCCATCCATCCACCCGCCATCCATCCATCCACCCGTCATCCATCCATCCATCCATCCACCCACCCACCATCCATCCACCCACCATCCATCCATCCACCCACCCACCCACCATCCATCCATCCACCCACCCACCCACCCACCCACCATCCATCCACCCGCCATCCATCCATCCATCCATCCACCCGCCATCCATCCATCCATCCATCACAAGTCGTCGCAATCTCCCATCCATCTATCCATCCTCCATCATCCATTTCATTAAGTAATTTAGTATAGCTATCAAAGTAAAGTCAGTTACGTTGACTGTAAACACTAGTCGAAGGATCTCCTTTTAGTCTGCTCGCGGCAACGCTGAGATGAATGAGATTCTCTCTTATTGATTCCTTTTTTATTTATTTATTTATTTATTTATTTATTTATTCGTTTATTTTTTTTTTGTCGAATTGTGTGTTTTATTTAAACTTTGTTCTCTGTATTTATATTTCTTTTACATTTTTGTTCTGCGTGTTACCCCACCCTGTTGCGCCCAAGTATCTGGTGGCTGTTCATTCTTCATAGCCTGTTCATGTACTCTCCGCTGTACATGTGCTTGTGCAACATTGATATGGATGCCACGCAGCTCGCAACGGCATCACGTGAGATTGCGCCGGCGGGCTCTTGATACTCCAGGGGGGGGGGATTGTTATTGTGGTGAGAGTTCTTTGGCTTCTTATGGAATTCTTTTTCCTTACTTTTTTTGTGTGTTTTGGGTAATTTTAGCGTGTGTTATTCTTGAGTTGGATTTAATGTTGTTTGTTTTGTTTTTTGTTGATATTATCATTACTACTATTATTGCTACTACTGCTAATTATAACTGTTGTTATTATTATAAATATCATTGTTATTATTATCATCAAGTCAATTAATGCATATGTTATTGGTAATATAATCATTATTATGATAATGATAATTATTGTTATTATTGTTATGATTATTATTAGTAGTTTTAGTATTATCAGTATTATTGCTACTACTAATGATAATAATGATGTATGTATACTTATTATTTATTATATAATATATATATATATATATATATATATATATATATACTATATATATTTTTTAATTATTAAATTAACATATATATATATAGATATATATATTTTTATATATATATTATATTATATATATATAATATTATATATATATATATATATATATATATGTTTATATATAGATATATATATATTATATATTATATATTATTTATTATATTTATATGTATGTGTGCTGTGTGTGTGTGTGTGTGTGTGTGTGTGTGTGTGTGTGTGTGTGTGAAAACGAGAGAGAGAGAGGAGCAGAGAGGTGGAGAGAGAGAGAGATGAGAGAGGAGGAGAGAGGTAGAGAGGCGAGAGAGAGAGAGGATTAAGAGGAGGTGAGAGAGTGAGAGAGAGAGAGAGTGTACGAAACCTCCATGGTGCTTGCGCATCATGCATTTTGGAAATTGACATGACCCACAAATTCATTAATTATATTTTTTTGTCGGGGGGGTAGGTCCCAAAGGAGAGTCTCGTACCCAAGTATTATATTTAATGTGCATCCAAACCGTTATTTTTTTAATTGGACAGATAGGATTTTTTTGATCGATAGATATAGAAGGTAAAAAGGCAAACAGATGTTAGGATGGTCCCCATTTCGTTGTTTTATTTCGATTTGGGGATAGAATCGGGGGTCACATACTAGGGTTTATTGTGAGGCAGCATGTCGCAGGGAACGTTTGTGCTTCACGCCGGGTATTATTTATTGCATATTATTCTATACGTA
>NW_028234410.1:0-12500 GCF_977035675.1 Penaeus japonicus
AGTGTGACACTACACAAACAGGTGAAGGGGAGAGATCAAACTCAGGGAAAACGGTAAAATGGTCCTCCTCATAACGAAATCATGAAGGCCATAAGTACAATCAAAATCATCCTCTAGAAAGGATGGATGCTCAATTCTTCTGGCACTTCCAGGATTCCTCAACCAAAAGAGAACCTGATTTACCACCCTCACTGACGCCAATTCCTTCCTCTGACAAACAATATGCATCACCTAACTTACTACCATTTTTAAGGATGAGTGACCTCGTGCTAATGTTAACAACCCAAATGTCACATTCCCTTTGAGGAGTGATTTTTTGTAACAAGGTTGGAACAATATTCTGAGAAACACCTTGAGCTTCCAGTACCACTGCATCTCCCATAACAGCCCTGGAGACTTTGCATCTAACAAATTTGCCTGCTCTACTAGGGATAGTTGTGGTTCTGAAGACATGAACATGTGGAGAATCAATTGAAAAAGTTGGGTTTTGTTTTATACTTTATCTCTGAGCATGGCAACTGGATGCCTTTGGATGTCATCAGCCTCGTTCTGAAAGTCACACTGTCATAACTAAACACTGTGGTAATGATCCCTCCCGAAAGTTGGTGGACACCTCATGCTCAATGGCAATTACTGAGTTCAGAGAGCATACTGTGGCTTTACTCTTAGCAACGGAAGAGCCTCGTACTGTAGTGAACACGTCTGGTACCAAAGCAAGGCCGTGATTGTCTGTCCATGAAATGCACTGGCTGGTGATACTTATTGATTATAAGGTAAGCTGATGTAGGGCTGATATGATGAATATGTGAAATTGACACGTCTTAACAAGTCCATACCTAGCAAAATATCACCCGGAAACATTAGATTTTCAACAACAAAGAAGCTTGTGAGTAATTCTGACTTTGGTGAAATACAAAATGTTAGCGTTGCCTCACACAAGGCTTCTTCTGGAATGCCTGAAACTCCTGAAATAGTCTTAGTAGATGGATGTTTCTTATAACCAGTCATCCGTTGCAGAGCTGAGGGCTTTACAAATGGTGACTTCAGAACCAGTGTCAACAAAAATTAATGCAGGAAACCCATTAACATTAATTGGTACAATTGGTCTCCCTGATGGGTGAATGAGTGCGTCTGTTGTGGTTGTCAGCACTGATTTCCCCTCGTGAGTATCCGACATCGACTGGGGTTGGTTGGTGCCGGCGGTCAGGAAAGGGACAGTTGGCTGCTCTGTGCCCTTGCTGCCTACAGTTAAAACATGCTGTAGCTTTGTTGGCTGCACGACATTCATTAGTACTGTGCGAACTGAGGCGGTGAAACTCACACCATTTTGGTGCGTGTGAGACATTGACATAACGTCGAGATTGCAGCTGGGGCTGCCTAGCAGGTGCTGGTACGGACTGAGTAAAATTTGTGTCATACTGACAGATGCCCATTCTTGTATTGAACATCCGTTGAGCAAATTCAGCAATTACTGAAGGGGGTTCATCCTCCTTAATAGTCAAAAAATCACGCAGCCACTGAGGGACAGCCTGGAGGAACATGCGGCGTATAAGCTGTTCTGGATTACCAATTGATTCAGGGTGGTCACGATAACCCTGATAAATGTGTGCCTCAAGTGATGTAAAATAATCTAGAGGAGCCTGCCCAGGTCTCATCTTATGGTTATCAAGCACCTTGAAGAAGTCTGATGAGCTATACGTGCCACGAAACTTCCTATGTAATGCAGTCTTGAATGAAACCCAATCCACAAACCTATCGAAAGCAGGGCCATTAACAATGAGATCCGCATTGCCCCTGCAATGAGCCTTAGCAGTTCTAAGAAATGCCTCATCTGTGGCAGGGCGAGTAATGTTCTCAATTGCTCTGATCCAAGTTTCAAGCTCCTGATTTCTCTTTAGTGGATCAGTGGCTGAAGTTTCCCCCCTGAATATCGGGATAGAGTCCCTATTGACTATGTAAGCTGGGGGACTAATTGCATAGGCAACAGGGGGCAGTGTGGGTAAGGGAGCAGGTGCTGGAATGAAACCCTGAGACATGGAATCACTAGGATACTGAGGTAAATGCGGCAAATGAACTGACCCATCAGTGGGTAACCCTTGTGCATTTAACGAAATTGGTTCCCTACGTTCCTCTGACGAGCTTTCACTAATTGCATTCACATCAAGTTCACTCTCATGTCCTATAAAATTCGCTCTTTCTTGTTCTCTCAGTTCTTTCCCACTAAACTTTCTTTCTAACCTTTCATTCCTGACCTTAATCTCTCTTACTTCAACTTCCAAACTGTCATTTTTATTCTTTACTTCCCGCAACTCCGCTCTCATACTCTGCAACATGTTCATAATCTCTTCATGCATCGAAAGGTTTCGGGATATTTCTGTATTATCATCGCGTACCTCGGGAGTAGCAACACATGCTACCTCTTCAAGAACTTGTAGTGCGCCAGCATCCTGTGGCCCACTGCTACCCTGTGTTTCAACACTAATAGCCTTTTTGGTCTTGGGCGGCATTGTCGATAAATTACTAGCAATTCTACAAAGACAGATAAGATAACATACAGTTTGTAGATGAGGTTAATAGGCACGCGCAGCTCAGGCAGAGTACTCTGTGGTAGTCACTGTTCCGTCTACCACCGCTCAGCAAACAAACTAAAAATACAAATATATATTAAAAATTTGTATCAAAATGTATCACCATAAACATTCATTTTTGCAAAGGCGTATGGGGAACTATAAGAATCTTATCGCGCCGCTAGCCACCAAATGTGAGAGGTGTCCTGTGCCTCCCATGCAATATTTGCAATCGTTATTTCTTTGCTTGTAATTTATACAATCTGCTATTGTGTTGGTGACAACTTATTAGCATGGCCCGTGCAAGGATCTACAAGCCGACGAGCCACGGACTCGTGCAATGCCAGAACTAGCAGCGACAGGCATAGCCTGAAGCATAGCGGGACTGAACGGGGCGTGGCAAGGCAGTGGTAGGTGGAGGTAGCGAGCGGCAATGCCTCGCCAGCCCAGTCACAGATCCCGTAGTCCACAAGATTTATAGAAACAAAGATGAAAGCCTGGCCATACAGCAGAGATGAAATAATAAAATATGAAGCCGAGTTAATAAAACGTTTATAAAAGTAGATGAAATCAATCAAGCTAAAATATTAAGATCTAAATAAAATGCACAAGAGAATTCCTTAGGGGTAAAAATGAAAACGAGAAAATGGCCGGCTAAGACTATGTAAGTGGACGGCTATTTGTTGGCAGGTATACACTTACAAACTATGGCATATAATTCGTGATGCGTGCAAAGGAACAAGCATACAGCATGAGCTAATAATAAGGGGGAAAACATGAGCAGCCAACTACTTATCTTTTAAGTAAAATTCTGTGACGGCCGAGTCAAGTCACGTAAGTTCCATGGGGTCAAAGGGGAAGGAAACACCTCCGTGTCTCGGAGCAGACTGATTTATTATTTCAACGACACAGTGTACGCAGAGTATGTGCGAAATTACCATAAAGATAGTTTTCTCAAGAAAATCAGTGCGACCACTCGTTTAGTGGGACACACAGGTACTCCGCTGGTCTCCTAGCAGAGAGCAGGCCTATTGATGGTTGTGAGCGGTCAAACGCTTGTGCAACTAATTCAATTGTATTGATGAAGCAACGTTGCAGGAAGATGGGTTCCTCAGGTCACAGTTGCAGGAAGACGTTTTCCTCAGCTTACAGTCCTCCCCCGGCCAGAAGTGCGAAGGCGGCCGTGGAAAGGTGACAAATCCGAAAAGGTTGGTCTCATCCCTGGACAGGATCAAGTCTGGCATTATCCATCCAGGACTCCGGGTGGACCCTGGCATCGTGTCGTCAGAGGGATGCTCACCTCACGGCCGACAAGCACGACCATGATGCCCTGCTCGAAGCATCACAGGAAGCGCTCCTGAAAAGTTTGACCCAATTAGTTGGCTGCTCAAAGGGGTGTAAAATTACATGGGTGTACAAGCTGTATGTAGTTCTTAAATGAAAAACTAGAGACCTGTTTTGATTTAAAATGCACAATACTATCAACATCATAGACTCAGTACACTAATATAATGCAATAAAATAAGCAATGAAATATGAAATATTATCTTTAAATAAAATCAGCATTACACAACTAAATGCGAAATAAAATGCAAAATTAGGTAAACTAAGATAAAATGGAATAGATATAATCCTAAAAAAAAACAAGGTTAGTAAAAATGAATATGGTGTAAAGTTACGGTAAAATAAACTTAAATGTAACTCAGAGGTAAAGGTAAATCAAATACAAAGGAAATAAAACACCAGATTAAGAACTATAATACTAAAATTTATAAAATGACGAACATAAAATAGGAAAGTAAATGACATGCACGTAAAAACAGGAAAGCAAATGACATGCACGTAAAAGGAATAAAACAATTAAATAAAAGAAGGTAAAATGATAAGAAGCAACTGCAAACAGGAACAAATTCAGCAAACCAAAACGAACCTAAAAGTAAATAAAAGCAGCATATAACAAAATGAATTAAATGAGAATACTACTTAAAAACAAAACGAACATAAGGCAAACTAAACCAAAACAGAATGACCTTTCAAGAATCTTTTGTTACAGGAATCTTACGTGGTTTCCAAGTCTGACGGAATCTAACAGCATCATCACCAGATTGGGTGGTCATCTCGACCAAGGACGCCCAACCTGATGGACCCTAACAGCTTTGAGGAGTAAGTCCTCCCATGAAGTCCTTTCCTGAGATTCGGATATTGCCGCAACGGGTTCATCCTCGGGTTCAGGATGGCTGAGACTGAGATCTATCTCTAAGGGAGGAACGTAAGGCTTTAAATCATTAACATGAGCACGGCGTTGTGTGTTAGGCGGCAAGGTATCTTCCAACATGAAGGCAACTGGTCCTAATCTCTTGATAATGCGGCAGGGACCAGCCCAACGGGAACCAAGAGGTCCATCTCTGACAGATGGAGGAATTCGCCTCATCACTAGGGAACCTATATTTGGAGAAAAGGCGACCCTAGAGGCCTTGTTATAGTGCCTGGCCCACGTTTCTTGCGCACGCCTGGCCGTCTCTGTCGCTACATCTCTGGCCTTTCTGATACTCTCTTGCAACTCAGAGGCTTCAACATGCTCAAAGTCTACTAAGTTGGTATTATTCAAAGGAAAATGCATGTGCCGGCCCAATAACAAAAAAAGAGGTTGTTCATTCGTAGAGCGATGGATGGAAGTGTTGATGCCCAGACGCACAGTGAAGAGATACTTGGGCCAACGGCGGGGTTCGTTTTCAGCAAGCATAGCCAAAGCATCCTTTACCACACGATTGGTTCGCTCGACCATACCATTACTCTGCGGATGGTATGCGATGGTCAAATGATGATTGACCTGTAAATTAAGACATACTTCTCTGAACAAGCCAGCAGTGAACTCTGGTCCATTATCTGTTAGCAAGTATCGGGGTGGACCAAAGAGAGTAACCCAATGGTCTATGAAGGCATTTGTTACAGTAGTGGATGTCTTATTCCTGAGGGGAACTAACTGTAAATAGCGACTGTGGTGGTCAATAATGCTTAAAACATAGCGAAAGCCTTTGGAGGAAAGTCCTAGGTCTGTAATATCTGCAGAGACTCGCTCCATAGGGAACCTTGCTGCTGGTAAGGACTCTAGTGGGGCTCTCTGCGTATTTCCTCTGCGGCGTTGACAAGTCTCACAGGCCTGGACATACAACCGGGACTCTTTCAACATATTTGGAAAATAGAACATGTTCCTGAGATTAAGGTATGTCCGATGAACACCAGGATGAGCAGCTAAAGGAGGCCCATGTGCTAGCTTAAGAGCCTGCACTCTGAGTGACTGAGGGACAACCAGCTGCTGAATGGTACGGTCTGGGAGGTGCCTGATGTGATACAGTACTCCCTGCTGCAATTCAAACTCAGATAAGGCTAGTGGCAGCCGCCTCTTGGGTAAATGCTTTTCCTGAAGATAAGAAATCACCTCAGCCCACAAAGGATCTGCAATTTGGGCTTCTCTGAGCTTATCAGGCTCCATATGTGTGATGTCGACTACAGCACATGGACGTGAGAGTAAGTCAGGTACATGGTTGACAGCACCTTGTTTATATAAGAGCTCATACTGGTAGTATGAGAGATCATGAGCATATCGTGAAAGCCTAGGCGACTTCGTTTTGCGTTTAAAAACATAAGTTAATGGTCTGTGATCTGTGAAGATCTTGAAACAACGGCCATAGACATATGGATCAAATACCCGGACACCCTCAACAACAGCCAAAGCTTCCAAATCAATGGCAGGATACCTTGATTCTGCACTTCTAAGCTTGCGGGAGAAGTACCCAATGGCATGAGGTACTCCATCATCATCACGCTGAAAGAGTGCAGCACCAATAGCAATCTGGCTGGCGTCAGTATGAATTTCAAATTCGCGGGTGAAGTCTGGCTGCCGTAAAATAGGTGCAGTGATTAACTTTTCCTTTAAGCTCTCAAAAGCTTGTTGCTGCTCTTGACCCCAAACAAAAGGCGTTTCCTTCTTAAGGAGACTAGTCAAAGGGGCTGCTAAGGTAGCATAGCTGTCTATGTGCTTTCTGAAAAAGCCTGTAGCTCCCAGAAAGCGTCGTACATCTTTGACATTCCTAGGAGCATTCATCTCAGCTATGCACGTCACCTTGGATGGATCAGGGGCTACACCATCTCCTGAAACTTCAAAACCTAAGAACCGGATTTTGTCCTTGGCAAAGTCACATTTACCAAGGTTCAATTTGAGACCAGCTTTACTAAGGAGATTAAGAGTCTCATCAAGATGCTGGAGGTGGAGATCAAATGTGGCACTGTATATAACAACATCATCAAGGTAGGCAAGAGTATGCCTGCCTAATACAGATGATAAGATCACATTCATAGTGCGCTGAAAAGTTGATGGCGCTGTCGCAAGCCCAAAAGGCAGGCGCTTAAACTGAAAAAGGCGATGACCATCAGTGAAAGCGGTCTTTGGGCGGTCTTCTGGTCTTACCTCCACACTCCAATAAGCAGCCCTAGCATCTAGACAAGTAAAGACAGACGTACTACTCAAGTCATCAATTAGTTCGTCTATACGGGGAAGTGGATAAGTATCAGGGGTAGTAACAGAATTAAGGTTCCTGTAATCCACACAGAACCTTACTGAACCATCCTTCTTCTTGACTAATACAACTGGAGAGAGCCATGGTGATGTACTGGGCTCAATTACTCCAGCTTGCAGCATTTCATCACACTCTGCCTTAATGATCTGGCGAGTGGCATGTGGCAGGCGCCATTGGCGTGTGCATATGGGCCTGGTTTCTGAGGTTATTATGGAGTGTTGAACACCAGGTACTGTACCAATATTTGATTTATCAGCACTAAAAAGCGATGGATAGCGACATAGCACTTCCTTCAACCTGGAACGGACCTCAATTGAAAGATGACCTAGCAGGTGATCTAAATCTGGAAGCTCCTGGTTGTGATTATAAGGTGACTTAACTCCACTCCTACTGTCTAAAAGACTAGTTTGGGGATCAGATGTAGACACTACACAAACAGGTGAAGGGGAGAGATCAACCTCAGGGAAAACGGTAAAATGGTCCTCCTCATAACCGAAATCATGAAGGCCATAAGTACAATCAAAATCATCCTCTATAAAGGATGGATGCTCAAATTCTTCTGGCACATCCAGGGATTCCTCAACCAAAAGAGAACCTGATTTACCACCCTCACTGACGCCAATTCCTTCCTCTGACAAACAATATGCATCACCTAACTTACTACCATTTTTAAGGATGAGTGACCTCGTGCTAATGTTAACAACCCAAATGTCACATTCCCTTTGAGGAGTGATTTTTGTAACAAGGTTTGGAACAATATACTGAGAACCACCTTGAGCTTCCAGTACCACAACATCTCCAATAACAGCCCTAGAGACCTTGCACCTAACAAATTTGCCTGCTCTACTAGGGATAGTTGTGGTTCTGAAGACATGAACATGTGGAGAATCAATTGAAAAAGTTGGGTTTTGTTTTATTACTTTATCTCCCTGAGCGTGGTAACTGGACGTCTTTGGAATGTCATCAGCTTCGTGCTGAAGAGTCACACTGTCATCAACTATACACTGTGGTAATGAAGCCTCCTGAAAGTTGGTGGACACCACATGCTTATTGGCAATCACTGTGTTCGGAGAGCACGCTGTGGCTGTACACTTAGCGGCGGAAGCGTCTTGCTCTGTGGTGAACACGTCTGGTACCGAAACAAGGCTTACATGCAGTGAGCGTGTGTCTGTGAAATGCACTGGCAAGTGACACTTATTAATTATAAGGTAAGCTGATGGAGGACTGGTATGATGAACTAATGTGAAATTGACACGTCTTAACAAGTCCATACCTAGCAAAATATCACCCGGAAACATTAGATTTTCAACACAAAGAAGCTTGTGAGTAATTCTGACTTTTGGTGAAATACAAAATGTTAGCGTTGCCTCACACAAGGCTTCTTCTGGAATGCCTGAAACTCCTGAAATAGTCTTAGTAGATGGATGTTTCTTATAACCAGTCATCCGTTGCAGAGCTGAGGGCTTTACAATGGTGACTTCAGAACCAGTGTCAACAAAAATTAATGCAGGAAACCCATTAACATTAATTGGTACAATTGGTCTCCCTGATGGGTGAATGAGTGCGTCTGTTGTGGTTGTCAGCACTGATTTCCCCTCGTGAGTATCCGACATCGACTGGGGTTGGTTGGTGCCGGCGGTCAGGAAAGGGACAGTTGGCTGCTCTGTGCCCTTGCTGCCTACAGTTAA
The DNA here is from genome assembly GCF_977035675.1 of Penaeus japonicus. Classification (NCBI taxonomy): domain Eukaryota; kingdom Metazoa; phylum Arthropoda; class Malacostraca; order Decapoda; family Penaeidae; genus Penaeus; species Penaeus japonicus. The sequence goes on from NW_028234410.1 coordinate 8,833, forward strand.
AACATGCTGTAGCTTTGTTGGCTGCACGACATTCATTAGTACTGTGCGAACTGAGGCGGTGAAACTCACACCATTTTGGTGCGTGTGAGACATTGACATAACGTCGAGATTGCAGCTGGGGCTGCCTAGCAGGTGCTGGTACGGACTGAGTAAAATTTGTGTCATACTGACAGATGCCCATTCTTGTATTGAACATCCGTTGAGCAAATTCAGCAATTACTGAAGGGGGTTCATCCTCCTTAATAGTCAAAAAATCACGCAGCCACTGAGGGACAGCCTGGAGGAACATGCGGCGTATAAGCTGTTCTGGATTACCAATTGATTCAGGGTGGTCACGATAACCCTGATAAATGTGTGCCTCAAGTGATGTAAAATAATCTAGAGGAGCCTGCCCAGGTCTCATCTTATGGTTATCAAGCACCTTGAAGAAGTCTGATGAGCTATACGTGCCACGAAACTTCCTACGTAATGCAGTCTTGAATGAAACCCAATCCACAAACCTATCGAAAGCAGGGCCATTAACAATGAGATCCGCATTGCCCCTGCAATGAGCCTTAGCAGTTCTAAGAAATGCCTCATCTGTGGCAGGGCGAGTAATGTTCTCAATTGCTCTGATCCAAGTTTCAAGCTCCTGATTTCTCTTTAGTGGATCAGTGGCTGAAGTTTCCCCCCTGAATATCGGGATAGAGTCCCTATTGACTATGTAAGCTGGGGGACTAATTGCATAGGCAACAGGGGGCAGTGTGGGTAAGGGAGCAGGTGCTGGAATGAAACCCTGAGACATGGAATCACTAGGATACTGAGGTAAATGCGGCAAATGAACTGACCCATCAGTGGGTAACCCTTGTGCATTTAACGAAATTGGTTCCCTACGTTCCTCTGACGAGCTTTCACTAATTGCATTCACATCAAGTTCACTCTCATGTCCTATAAAATTCGCTCTTTCTTGTTCTCTCAGTTCTTTCCCACTAAACTTTCTTTCTAACCTTTCATTCCTGACCTTAATCTCTCTTACTTCAACTTCCAAACTGTCATTTTTATTCTTTACTTCCCGCAACTCCGCTCTCATACTCTGCAACATGTTCATAATCTCTTCATGCATCGAAAGGTTTCGGGATATTTCTGTATTATCATCGCGTACCTCGGGAGTAGCAACACATGCTACCTCTTCAAGAACTTGTAGTGCGCCAGCATCCTGTGGCCCACTGCTACCCTGTGTTTCAACACTAATAGCCTTTTTGGTCTTGGGCGGCATTGTCGATAAATTACTAGCAATTCTACAAAGACAGATAAGATAACATACAGTTTGTAGATGAGGTTAATAGGCACGCGCAGCTCAGGCAGAGTACTCTGTGGTAGTCACTGTTCCGTCTACCACCGCTCAGCAAACAAACTAAAAATACAAATATATATTAAAAATTTGTATCAAAATGTATCACCATAAACATTCATTTTTGCAAAGGCGTATGGGGAACTATAAGAATCTTATCGCGCCGCTAGCCACCAAATGTGAGAGGTGTCCTGTGCCTCCCATGCAATATTTGCAATCGTTATTTCTTTGCTTGTAATTTATACAATCTGCTATTGTGTTGGTGACAACTTATTAGCATGGCCCGTGCAAGGATCTACAAGCCGACGAGCCACGGACTCGTGCAATGCCAGAACTAGCAGCGACAGGCATAGCCTGAAGCATAGCGGGACTGAACGGGGCGTGGCAAGGCAGTGGTAGGTGGAGGTAGCGAGCGGCAATGCCTCGCCAGCCCAGTCACAGATCCCGTAGTCCACAAGAGTTATAGAAACAAAGATGAAAGCCTGCCATACAGCAGAGATGAAATAATAAAATATGAAGCCGAGTTAATAAAACGTTTATAAAAGTAGAAGAAATCAATCAAGCTAAAATATTAAGATCTAAATAAAATGCACAAGAGAATTCCTTAGGGGTAAAAATGAAAACGAGAAAATGGCCGGCTAAGACTATGTAAGTGGACGGCTATTTGTTGGCAGATATACACTTACAAACTATGGCATATAATTCGTGATGCGTGCAAAGGAACAAGCATACAGCATGAGCTAATAATAAGGGGGAAAACATGAGCAGCCAACTACTTATCTTTTAAGTAAAATTCTGTGACGGCCGAGTCAAGTCACGTAAGTTCCATGGGGTCAAAGGGGAAGGAAACACCTCCGTGTCTCGGAGCAGACTGATTTATTATTTCAACGACACAGTGTACGCAGAGTATGTGCGAAATTACCATAAAGATAGTTTTCTCAAGAAAATCAGTGCGACCACTCGTTTAGTGGGACACACAGGTACTCCGCTGGTCTCCTAGCAGAGAGCAGGCCTATTGATGGTTGTGAGCGGTCAAACGCTTGTGCAACTAATTCAATTGTATTGACGAAGCAACGTTGCAGGAAGATGGGTTCCTCAGGTCACAGTTGCAGGAAGACGTTTTCCTCAGCTTACCGTTTTTTAGTTATATATATAAAATAGACAAGAATATTTTATATTTATACATATATATGTATATATTTGTTTTTAGATGTAGTTGAATTGGTTTTCTTGTTAAAGTTAGTGGATTGTTATGTGTTAGTGAGACGTGTGCTGAGTGTGTGAGTTGATGTGTGTTTGTGACGGTGAGTGGGTGTGTGTAGGGCGGGTGTGGCTTTGTTTTGGTACAGAGTTGAATGTCAGTTTGATTCAGAGAGAGAGAGGTAGCGTTATAGAGTATATAGATAGTTTAGAGTGTGTTTGTGAGTGTGATTGTATGGGTGTGGGGGGGGGTGGGGGGGGGCGGGGGGGGGGTGTGGGTAGAGAGTGTATCGTTGAGAGAGATTTAGAGTGAGAGTAATTGAGATTGTGTGTGTGGGCGTTTTGTGTTTGATAGTTGATGTGAGTCTCCCAAATCCCCCCCCCCGTGTGTGTGTTTGAGTGTGTTGTGAGTGAGATTGTGATGAGTTTTAGATGTGATTTTTTATCGACGGAGTGTATGTGGTGAGATCAGAGTGTGTGGGTGAGTGTTTGAGGCTGTGAGTGTGTGTATGTGTGTATCTGTTTGAGGGTGTTTGTGTGGTTGTGTGAGAGTGTGTTTTTGAGTTAGACAGTGTGTGTTTGTGGATGTGTGCATGTGTGTGTGTGTGTGAGTGTGAGTGTGTGTGTGTATGAGGGTGTGTGTGTGGTGTGTGAGTGGTTTGTGTGTGTGTGTGTGACAGTGACTGTCTCGGGGGGGGCGGGCAGTGGTAGAGCGTGTGAGAGTGCGTGAGTGTGTGTGTGTGTGTGAGTGTGTGTGTTTTTGTTAGTGTGTGTGCGTTTGTGTGTTGTGTGTGTGTGTATGGGTTTGTGTATGTGTTATGTGTGTGTATATGTTTGTGTGGGTAGCTGTGTTGTGTGTGTAGTGTCGTGTGTGTGTGTGTGTGGGTGTGTTGTGCTGTGGTGTGTGGGGGGGTGTCGTGAGGGGGTGTGTGTATGTATGTCGTGTGTGTGGTGTGTGGTGTGTGTGTGTGTGTATGTGAGTTGGTGGTGTGGGTGTGTGTGTGGTGTGGGTGGGTGTACTATGGTGGGTGTGTGTGTGTGTGTGTGGGTGTGTGGAGTGTGTGTGTGTGTGTGAGTGTGTGTGGGTGTGAGTGTTGGTGTGTGCTGTGTGTGTGTGTGTGGGTGTGTTTGTGGGGTG
>NW_028234410.1:39022-41522 GCF_977035675.1 Penaeus japonicus
CTGAGGCTAAAAAAAAAGAAGTGAGGAACAGAAAAGACCATAGTAAACGCAAAGCTTAAACGAATAAATAAAGAAGCAATGTTGCTGTTGCAGACCCTTGCGTGGAAGAATAATACAAAATAGAACGGAGACCAAAAGAATACAAGAATAGAGAAAGAAGGAGATAGAAAATATATATACGAAAGAAATAAGCCATTGTGTCTTGAAAACTGACAGCTTACCGAAGTTAATAAGAAAGATAAAAAAGAAAGGAAAAATTGAGAAAGAAAATAAAACAAAGAAATCTCACAAGAAAGACAAAATGTATATAAAATAAAAATAGAAGAACTACCAACGGAAGACGAATAAAAAAAGGAAAGAAATTCCAAGAGAATGAATAGGAAATAACACACACAAAAAAAAAGAAAGGTCGGATAAAAAAGCCAAGAACAGTAAGAATCCTAAACGACAAATATAAATAAAAAGAAGAAAGGAGAACAGAGAAAAAAAAATGGAAAGCTCTAACGTACAGAAAGAAACTATCGTAACCGGAACTCAAATCGGCCATAATTTAATTTCCATTTGCAACAACAAATTCCAAAAGGGGTCTTAAGCAGCTTCTTAGGATTTTGAAGACGCTTTCCCTTATCCAGTTTAATGGCGAAGAATGACAAGCGGGAAGATTAGGTCGTACGGCGGTAATCAACGAGCCTGGAATAATCAAGGATGCAAATACGGATTAGGGATAACGAGGATAAAGATATTGAGACTAAAAAAAAAAGGCGGGAAAATGGAATCAGAAGTTGGGCTAGAATTATTGGATGGATTATTGGATAAAGGGAAAGAGAAATGAGATTAAATAAGGTAGGATGAATGGATGGATAAGGAGAGGAAAAGAAAGATGAAAATACGGAAATCTTTAGCTTTGATTCTTCTAGCTCTTTCTCTCTCTCTCTCTCTCTCTCTCTCTCTCTCTCTCTCTCTCTCTCTCTCTCTCTCTCTCTCTCTCTCTCCCCCTCTCTCTCTCTCTCTCTCTCTCTCGTCTTCTCGCTCGCTCTCTCTCTCGTCTCTCTCACTCTCTCTCATCTCTCATTCTCTCTCCTCCTCCTCGTCTCTCTCTCTCTCTCATCTATCTATCAATCAGCTATCTATCTATCTTCTATTCTCTCCCCCCCCCCCCCCCCCCCTCTCTCTCTCTCTCTCTCTCTCTCTCTAAGTGCCATCACCCAGCCAAGATCATACGGTGTCAAAATTCAAGCACAGCCTCGAGTTACATGACAACACTTTAAGACCTTTAAGACTTAATCATCAGGACAAGAATAATGTAAAATATACGAACTATTGATTAGTCTTTTCTTTTCTCATTTTTTTTCTCTCCCCCCTTTCTTTATAGAAGCATAATGCAGGATGAAAGATAAATGAATCCATATTGGCTGAGAGGATTACTGTCAAATAGGCCTGTAACTTGATAGCTCGCAGATTAGATACAAAAGCAGAGGAAATTTGGCAGGAGCAGTAGGCCTTCGGTAATCTGTCAGCTGATGATGAGTTTGCAAAAAAGGCATTGTGTGTGCTTCCGTGTGGCTATGTTACTGGTGTTTATACACTCACACCTACACAAATATATAGACACACACACGCACACAGACGCAAACACACACACACACACACACACACACACACACACACACACACACACACACACACACACACACACACACGCACATACACACATGCGCGAGGGCGGACACACGTACACACACACACACACACATATGCGAATATTTATCCATCTGCCTACCTTTTCATCTATCTCTATCTATCTATTTATCTACTAATCTACTTATCTATGTATATCTATATAATTGTTAGCCAACCTTCTTGCCTACCGAGTTATCTATCTTGCTGTCTTTACACAAACACACATGCACAAATGCATGTGTGTGTATATATATATATATATATATATTATATATATATATATATATTATATATATATATATTATATATATAAATAAATATGTATATATATAATATATATTTATATATATTATATATATATACATAATACATATAATATATATTATATATATATATATATATATATAAATAATATATAATATACATATATAAACATATATTTATATATATATATCTTATATAAAGATATATATAGATATATATATATATACTTAGCTATCTCTCTCTCTCTCTCTCCTTCTCAGTCTCCTCTCATCTACTCTCTCTCTCCTCGCTCAACTCTCTCTCTCTTCACTCTCTCTCTCACCTCTCTCCTCTCCTCTCTCCTCTCCTCTCTCTCTCTCTCTTGTATATATAATATATATATCTTATATATATATATATATAGATATAAATATATATATATATATATATATATAATATATCATATATAGACACGCCTCCACATATTTCATAGACTCCTTGACAGTTCATCCAGCATCCTCCCCTCTCATCTCCCCCATCATTACCATCATTTATATCTCGCCAGTTGTTACTTCAC
>NW_028234410.1:46522-52970 GCF_977035675.1 Penaeus japonicus
TGCGCGCGCGCGCACATGTGCATCCGTGTGTATATGTTTTTCTGGGTATACTCACCCAACCGTGTTTTAGCCACTTTTGAAGTGTGGCGATTGAGATGGGTCACTTATTTTGAAAAAAAAAATCGAATTATATGTACAATCATTACCATTTTTCTTGCATGTCAAAAGAGATTGCAGAAACAGTAGTGACACAAGACTCTACTGGGTATAGTTATGCAAAGTCACTAAGAGAGATGAGAAACCAATCAGCTCATTATAACATGAGGCGATCAGCCAATCAGCAGATAGAGAGAGCAGGTCTAAAATTTCCCTGGCGCTTTCTCACTTGCGCCATGTTGTTGTTGCACACTTGTTATTCCTTTTTTTTCGCTTTGGTTCCTGTTTTTATTTTATTTTGTTTTGTTACTGATGCTGTGTGTACCTTGTCTCGCTTCAGTGGAGAGCACAACATGTTTATTTTTTTATATTTCATATATATATATATATATATATATATATATATATATATATATATATATCTTTTTTTTTTTCTAAATATTTCTTTCTCTTTTTTCTATACATTACTTTGATTCTTCTTCCCTTTCATTATTCTGTCTTTGCGTTTGCATGTGCGAGAGTATACGTATATGGCATTAGAATTCCCAAATAGGAAATGATAATACTCACATTCAGTAATTTTTCCTCTTCTTTGCAATAATCTGCAAGCACTCATGCCGTTCTGATTCCGTCATATGTCAAATAATTTTGCACTTCTGTCTATCTCACTGTGCAATTCCAGCCTCCTCCTGTTACCTAATTGCTTCAGGGAGAAAAAAAATTGTACTCCGACTTACAGTCTGCAAAATATGTTTGATTATTTTGCATCGCGGGTAATTAAATTTACCTTAATTAGAGAAATGGAGGCGTTTCGATTGTTTGATAGTCCTTCCTCCTGGAATTTTTTTTTTCCTGTGCTAATGGAAACCCGAACTCCTTTTTTATTTTTTTTTATTTTTTTCTACTTTTTTTGCTTTGATTTTTACGTAAATGAAAATTACAAAACTCTCTTCTCAGAGCTCAGATGTTTAATTTTTCAATGGCTGAGTACCGCAAATAACCTTTATAAAAATTTTTGTAAAATACTTCTATGAAGGGATTGGAAGAAGGGGTGGGGGGGGGGGTGGGGGGGGGGAAAACGGGGGTATAAATAAGCTAAGAAATTTCTTTTAAATTACGGGAATTTTACTGACGAGAAAATGGCTCTTTCCATAATCCCACCTGCCTTTTACCACATGATTCTTGCATGATAAGTTAAATTGCAGACAATTTAATAAAAAGAATTGTTTCAAAAAATTTGCGATTCTGATTTTCACATGTGTCCCTGAATATATCACGCATGTTGTATATATATATGAATAGTTGTATATATTATGTTTATATATATATATATTTTTATAATATATATATATATAGAATATATATATATATATGTATGTAAAATTAACACAGTATAAATATATATATATATATATATAATATATATATAAATATAACATTTATATACATATTTTATATAAATAATATAACATACAATACCCCACAACATACACACACTGTATATATATATATATATATAAAATATATAATATATAATATATATATTATATATATATATATATATACATATATATATATATATATATATATAAAATATGTATATATATATATATATATTTATATATTATATATAATATATATATATTTATATATGTGCCCTGTGTTAACACACAATTATATAAAAAGAGAGTAGAGCGAAAGAGAGGGATAAAAGGAAGGGAGAGGAACGACAAATAAAAGAAAAAAAAAAATGTTTTTTTTTCATGTGTGTCCCTTTATTTTCAATGAAATTTAAATCTGTTGTATCCCACTTACCTCTATTTTTTATTTGAAAAATGCAATGGATCAGCAATCATGGTATTTGCAAAACATAACATTTTTTGTTCTGGCCATCGCACTTAACCATTGTCCATTCGGCAAAAGGTTTAAACTTTTCATGAATGCGTAAGTTGATGAAAAAATTGACAGAGTAATCAAATGAAAGAATAAAAAGGGAGAACTCGTTACAAAGCATGCGTATTTGCCTAACATGATCTGCCAAATGATTCATATGTGTACGTAAACCCACTGCATAAACAATAGTTTGGCATTGTATCCCCTTTCGACAAAAAGTTTGGGTCGATTTTTACCGTTATCGCGCTCTGATCTCCCTACGACCCTCCTCATTGTGAATTCTACCACAACTCGGCCCCGTCATTACTCACTAACAAATCTAATACATTAAAAACAGCATCAGTCTCAATTTTAAGGATCCCCCATACTGGCAGTCTCATTTATCCGTTTTTCAGCAATTGTTTGTGGGGTCTAAATTTGGGTGCCCGCAGCCTTCGTCCTGAAACGAGAGGGAGAGAGAACGCGGAATTGTTGTTCTTGGATGCTTGTCTCGACGCAACTCTCTCTCTTTTTCTCTCTCTCTGCTCCCTGTCTCTCTCTCTCTCCCTCTATCTCTCCATCTCTCTCTTTCTCTGCTCTCCCCTCTTTCTCTCGCTTCCATCTCCTCGCTCTTTTCCCCTCTCCTCTCTCTTCTCGCTCTCTCTCTCCTCTCTTTCGTCTCTCTCTCCCCTCTCCTCTTCCTCTCCTCTCTCTCCTCTCCCTCTCTCTCTCTCCTCTCTCTCCTCTCTCTTCTCTTCTTTCATCTCTCTCTCTCTTCTCGGACGCCGCAAAAGGCTTACTATCTCTCTCTCGCTCAACCCTTTCCCCCCCCTTCCGGCAAATTTTTTTTTTTTTTTTTGGTTTTTTTTTTTCCTTTCTTTTTTCCCTTTTTCTTTTTTTTTTTTTTCCCCAATTTTTTTTTTTTTACCCTTCCGAATCCCCCCCCCGGGGTTTCCCCCTTTTCTTTTCTCTCACTCTAAGCCGGGCGGCTAGTACATGTTATGAATATATTTTTTGTTTTTTTTGTTATAAAAGGCCTAAGTCCAACGTAAAAACGAAAAAAAGTGGTCAAATAAAAATTGGATAAACTCAGGTGAGGCCTTGCTTAAGTTGCCCTAAACTAGCGACGTTGTTTGAGACGCTTCTTCTCCTGAAAGTTTTCTTTAGTCGTTCGTTCACGCTCATTGGCACTTGTTAACGAACCTCCCCTCCTGTTTTCTTTAATTTAGAATGGGTTCCAGTCGGCCTATGATACTGATACTCAGCATCATAAAAAAAAGGCAACTAAGGAGTTAGACAAAGGTGTAAGAGGATTTTAAGATATTTTTACAAATGCTTGTACTGTATTTCGAGTATACTTGATACAACACGGTGAAACTGAAAACGAAAAGGGATGGAAAAAATAAAAGAAGAGACAAAACAAGACGATAAACAAAACAAAACAGAAATTCGACATGACGATCAAATCAGCTGTAAAATATGTGAAAGTCTGTCGTATAGTTTTTTAAATAGAATAATTAAAATACATAAAACCTTATTGTCAGAGAGGGGTAAAAATGGGGGCTAGATACTGAACAAATTGATGGGCTTAATACAAAGTAAAATGTGGGCTCTCTAAGTTTAAAAATGTTGATTAAAATGTGTCCGACCAGGCTCAACGTATGTGTGATATCACACGTTTTGTCCCATGGCGGGCGTGGATTGTAAATATTTTCCAAATCCTTTTTGATTACAATATTCCCTTACTAAGGTGGAAATCATCTCGCTCGTCCCGAACTCCGATTTATTTTTTAACTTTAATTTTATATATTTATATAAAAATATATATATAAAAATAATATTTTTATATGCATAAAATATTATATATAAAAATATATATTTTTAAAATATATATATTAATATATATTTATATTATATAAATATATATATATATAAATATAATATAATATATATAATATTAATTTATATATATACATATATACAACAACATTAATATATATACATATATAAAGTTAATATATATATATATATATATAAAAAATATATTTTATATATAATTTATATATATATATAAATATAATAACATATCTAATATTATATATATTTTAAAATATATATATATATATATATATATATATATATATTTTTAATATATATATATATATATATATATATATATATATATAATACTGAATAATAATATATATAAAAATAAAATAAAATATATATATATAAAATGAAAATATGTATATATAAATATATATATATATAAATATAAATATATATATATATATATATATATATTATATAAATAATATAAAATATATATATATATATATAATATATATATGGAGAGAGAGAGAGAGATAGAGAGAGAGAGAAACAGAGAGAGAGAGAAGGAGAGAGAGAGAGAGAAAGAGAGAGAGATGGATAGAAATATAGATATACCTGTATGTGGTTATGTGTGTACAGATATACATACAAGCACATTTATATCCAAATATTCATCAACAAATATCAACCATGCATACAAAAAAAAAGTCCTTGCACTTCAAAGAAAATGGGTCAGTCGCACAGGTGGCCGCGGGGAAGCACCTGTCACGACCACTGTGGGGAAAAGCCACGGAGCTTCGAGGTCCGAGAGCTGAAAAAATTTTGCCTTCGCCCTCCCATATTTACATACTACTTATTAAAAGCACTTCCGCGCGCCACTCCTGTATTTAAGCCATTTTCCCCGTTTATTATATGCCGGGGTGTCGGGAGGGCTGGCGGGGAGATGCGTTTGAATTATGGCGTTTATGGCGAAAGGAGAGAGAGAGAGAGAGAGGGGAAGGATAGGGTGAGGGTGTGAGGGAGAGGGAGGGGAAAGGAGGAGGGAAAGGGAGAGGGGCAGGGAGAAGGAGAGGAAGGGAGGAGGAAAAAGGGAGAGGGAGAGGGAGAAAGAGAGAAAGGGGGAGGGGGAGAGGGAGAGAGAGGAGAGGGAGAGGGAGAGGTGAGAAAAAGAGAAAGGGGGAGAGGGAGAGAGAGAAGGAGATGGAGAGGGAGAAGGAGAGGTAGGGGAAGAGGGAGAGGGAGGGGAAGGGAGGAAAGAAAGAGAGAGGGAGGGGGAGAGGGATAGGGAGAGGGAGAGGGAGGGGGAGAAGGAGAGGGAGAGGGAGAGGGAGAGGGGGAGGGAGAGGGAGAGGGGGAAAGGGGGAGGGGGAGGGAGAGGGAGAGGGGGGGAGGGAGAGGGAGAGGGAGAGGAAGAGGAAGAGGGAGAGGGAGGGGAAGGGAAGGAAGGAAGGAGAGAGAGGGGAGAGAGAGAGGGAGAGAGAGAGGGAGAGGGAGAGGGAGAGGCAGAAGGAAGAGAAGGGAGAAGGAGAGGAACAGAGAGAGGGAGAGGGAGAGGGGGAGAGAGGGAGAGGGAGAGGGAGAGAGAGAGGAAGAGGGAACGGAGAAGGGAGGGAAAGGGAGGAAGAGTGGGAGAAAAGAGAGAAAAGAGAGGGGGGGGGGGGGGGGGGAATGAGGGACTGGAAGAATAGGGCGAGAGATAGAGAGAGAGGAAGAGAAGAGAGAGAAAAGAGAGAGAGAAGAGGAGAAGAGAGAGAAAGAGAAGAGAGAGAGAAAGGGAGAGGGAAAAGGAAAAGGGAGAGAGAGAAGAGGAAAGGAAGGGGGAAAGGGGGAGGGAGAGGGAGAGGGAGAGGGAAAGGGAGAGGTAGGGGGAAAGGGGGAAAGGGAAAAAAAGGAGGGGCGTAAGAAAGAGAGAGAGAGAAGAGAGAGAGAGAGAGAGAGAGAAGAGAGAGGTAGAAGATAGAGAAAGAGATAGAGATAGAGATAGAATAAGATGGAATGAGATGGAGAGATGAGAGAGAGAGGGAGGGAGAGGTAAGAGGAAAGTGGAGAAGGGGAGAGAAAGAGAGAGAAATACATGCATAATCAAAACATACCAGTACATCAACAGATCCATCAATCTGTCCAATAAATCGACTTTTAAACAAAGCCAGCCACAGCATAAACTTTGTGGTGTCCCCATGAACACGCCCGAATCCTCAGAGCTTCATTATATGTTTCTCCACCTTCACCTTTCAAATTCCTTTCGTCTCATCAAAAGCCCAACTTGGATTTTTTAACCTCTTCTAAAAAACTTCCCTCGGAGTTTATCGGCATCAGCCGACCCTAAATCTCGTAATTTGCGAAATTTTGAAGGGTGCTCTTTTGTGTTATCTTGGGTAAAATAGATGATAAAGAGATAAAATAGATGAATTTTTGGGCGTGTGAATCGGTAGATGGAGTTCAGTGATATCACACGAAAAGGATGAATTTTAACGTTATTTGTTATTGCGATCATAACAGGCACCTTTACAGTCACGTACATGTAAATCAAAGACTAATAACATTCAAATGAGAATAAAGTTGCACTGCCACCGAGCTACGCCTGGGTATTAAAACACATCAATACACAAATGAACACAAAGCTTGTAAACGGGTAATCGTGAGAGAT
>NW_028234410.1:53070-60570 GCF_977035675.1 Penaeus japonicus
GATTTGGGAAGGGAAAAGGGTTTTTGAGGGGGAGTAGGAGAGTGAGAGAGAGAGAGAGAGAGAGAGAGAGAGAGAGAGAGAGAGAGAGAGAGAGAGAGGGCTAGAGAGAGAGAAAGAGCACGTGGGGTCAAAAAGTCTCCTTCCGGCTGCTTGACTTGGAAACCTCTGACTGTTTTTCATTTTTGCAATCCTTTGTCTCTCCTTGCTTTCCCTCCTTCTTTCGTTCTTCTTTATCTATGTCTGTTCTTTGTTGTTTTTATCTCTGTGGGTGTTCTATTGTTTATATGTCAGGTAAGTAGTTATTTTGGTTTAATTACATGATTGTCAAATCTCTCTCTCTCTCTCCCTCCCTCCCTCTCTTTCTTTCCATCTTTCTCTCTCTCTTTCTCTCCCCCTCTCCCTCTCTCATTGCATCCCTCCCTCTCTCTCTCCTTCCCTCCCTCCATCTTTACGCCCCTCCTCCTCCCACCTACCCCAATCTCTCTCCCCCCTCCCCTTCCCTCCCCCCTCCTCTCTCTCTCTCTCTCTCCCTCACTCCCGTCTCTCTCTCTCCCTCCCTCCCTCCCTCCCTCCCTCCCTCTCTCTCTCTCTCTCCCTTTTTCTCTCTCTGCCTCCCTCCCTCCCTCCATCTTTACCTCCCTTCTCCTCCCACCTACCCCCAGCTCTCTCCCCCCTCCTTTCTCTCTCTCTCTCTCTCTCTCTCTCTCCCTCCCTCCCTCCCTCCCTCTCTTTCTCTCAGCCTCCTTCCCTCACTCCCTCCATCTCTACCTCCCTCCTCCTCCCACCTACCCCCATCTCTCTCCCCCCTCCCCTTCCCTCCCCCCTCCTCTCTCTCTCCCTCCCTCCCTTTCTCCCCCCTGCCTCTCTCTCTCTCCCTACCTCCCTCCCTCTCTCTCTCCCTCTCTCTCTCCCTCCCTCCCTCCTTCCCTCCCTCCATCTTAACCCCACCTCCTCATCCCACCTACCCCCATCTCTCTCCCCCTTCTCCCTCTCTCTGTCTCGCCCCCGCCTCTCTCTCTTTCTCTTCCTCCCTCTCTCCCCCTCCCTCCCTCCCTCCATCTTAAACAACCCCTCTTCCTCCCACCTACCCCCATCTCTCCCCCTTCTCCTACCCTCCCCTTCTCCTCCCATTCCCTTCCCTCTCCCCTCCTCTCTCCCTCCCTCTCTCACCCTCCCACTCTCACCCACACCACCTCGCCCCCCCCCTCCCCCACCCGACCTGCAGCCCAGCAAAAGGACAGCGGAATCTAAAAATGTGATTTCCCTTCCCCGCGAATACTCCAATCTCAACCTGGCTTCCGAAAACAGACCGATCTCATTAACACGCCATGCACACTTGATGCTGGGCGTGTGCTTGCTTTGCTTGCTTTGTTTGCTTTGTCGCTGCGTGCTGACTTGCTGACGAGCTGACGAGCTTGAAGTGCTGACGTGTTGGTGTTTCTGGTTAGGGGACTGGTGGTGGAAAAGAAAAGAAAGAAGAAGAGGGAGAGGAAGAGAAAGAGGGAGAGGAAGTGGAGGTGGAGTTGGAGGGGAAGAAGAGGAGGAGGAAGAAGACTTATTATCATAATTATCAATACTGTCATCATCATTATTGATATCATTATTGTTACTACTATTATCATTGCCATTATTATCAATCATTATTGTTATCATTATCCTACTCACCATCATTATTACGTTACTATTGTTATCATTAATGTTTTTGATATTATTATTATCATCAGTGTGATAATGATGACGGTGATGATGAGCATTTGTCATATCACGATCATCATCATTACCATCAATATCATTATATCTATTTCATATTCATCCACGTTCTCTTCTCGCTGTTGCTTTTACGTTGAATCTTCACTGTTGTTTCTGTTTCTACGCAATTTTTCTATTTATTCCCGTATCGAAACTGAACAGGATAGATGAGAGAGAATACCTTGTTTTTCTCTCTTCTCTTGTTGATCATAAGTAAAGCAAGCGTCTGATCATAAAAGGATTCAAACCCAAAGCAAAGACCCTTTTCATAGCGTTTATAGTCGGACGTCACGTGATATTTAAGTCGATTATGGCGGTATCTAACCCTTTAACAACAGGATTACATCAGAGACCTTATGATTCTTTTGACAAAGAGGAGAAAATGGAGGTATTAGCTCTAATATTATCTGACCAAGTGACAGTTCCATAATTATACACATAACAACAATAATAACTTTCTGTTCTAATTGGATTCAGAGCACAAACGTCTGGGGATAATTCTCCATTTTGAAATTTCGAGTCACGTGAAAGGGCTTTACGGGTGCACTTAAGCCAGCTTTATTATATTACGCTGCTTGTTGTTTGATGTAAACTCATATTCTTATCAAAACACTGGCGCATAGATACAGTGTGTTCGTTGTATGTGCTTGTGTGTTTGTGTGTGTCTACGCGTGTGTGCAGGTGTGTTTGTGCGCGTGTTTGTGGGTGTGTGGGTGTGTACAGGCACTTGCGTGTGTATTTAAAGTGTGTGTGTATGTTTTTTAAGCACTTTGGGACGTGTGGGTGTGTATGAATATATGTGTGTGTATAGTATACGGAGGCATACATGCTAGAACGGTGTGTAATTATATATATAATATATATAGATTATATATAATATATATAAAAAATATATTATATATATATATATATAAATATATATATATATATATATATTCGCGATTATATAATGGTCTAATAATCAATTCTAAAAAAAAATATTGAAAATATTTTTAGTCCACTCTGCAGTTTGCATCAATACGTAATCATATCGACGCTAATTCTGGAAGCATTTGGTAAAAGCAAATTGAAATTACTGATCACTCCTAGTAATGAAATGGATATCAAAAGAAAAGAAAAAGTGAAAAATGACGGTTAATGAAAATAAAATAATAGACAATATGAAACACAAAAAACATAAGGTTTTCCGATAATAGCTTTCACAATTCTGTTAGAATTATATTCAGGATATAAACATATTTTTCATTCTCATGAGACGAAAAAACAAAAAAATGCAATAATATTTGTTTGCCTTTCTTCGCCAAGCTAAGTTTGGTAAGTCTACAATGAAAATATCCAATAAAGAAAGAGAGAGAGAGAGAGAGAGAGAGAGAGAGAGAGAGAGAGAGAGAGAGAGAGAGAGAGAGAGAGAGAGAGAGAGAGAGAGAGAGAGAAAGAGAAATAGAAAGAGAGAAATAGAGAGACATAGAAAGAGAGAGAGAGAGAAGAAAAAAATCAAGGGAAATACAAAAAGAGAAAGAATGAAAGAGAGAGAGAAAGAGAGAAATAAAATGAGTGAGTGAGAAATAGATATATACAGTAGATAGATAGATAGAGAGAGACAGAATGAGCACAGATGGTCCACAGATGGTTCATAAATACGTCTCTTACTCAATTGAATTCGAAACTACCCCAGCGGTCATAAAATTCGAATGCAGAGTTAAGCATTTAAACCCCTGGAGCCGTGTCAACCGTATCCATTTTTATGAGGCTGTGACACATCGATCCGTCGTTTAAGGGACGTGGGTGAAGCTTATGAAAGAAAGAAATGAGAAGAATGAAGAAAGGGAAAATGAGAAGAAATTAACATTGTAAGAATAATGAGAAGAAGTGAACGTTATAAGAATAATGAGAATAATGATGGTAATGTTGAGAATAATAAGGACATAATGATGATGATTGGGATGATTTTGATGATGATCTAATCAGAATAAAAATAATATAATGATAAGTAAACATGATGATAATTTGGATACAATGAGAATGTAATGAGTTATAATGATAATAATATTTATAATAATAATAACAACAACAATAATAATAAGAAGAATAAGAATGAAATAATGAATGACAAAATAAACATCTACGAATATACTGAAAGGAAAAGATTCTAGAAAGTAATTGTCCGCATGAAGAGGAGAGTCAAGTTAAGTCAAATTACGGAAACTATTCAAAGCCTATTTCAAATCCTTTTAGCCCCGCGGTCTCTCCTCCTCCTCCTCCTATTGTTCGAGAAAGAATACACAAAAAGAACGCACGCACACACAAAAAATACTCAAATGAATATTCTCCGCGAATATACAGGAAGGAAAGAAGAGTCTGGAAGGTCGTTATCAGTATGAAGAGGAGAGTTAAGGTAAGTCAAATTCGGGAGAACATCCAAAGCCTCACTAAAATCCCTTTAGCCCCGCGGTCTCTCCTCCGCCTCCCGCCTCTTGTTCGAGAAAGTTTAACAAAACAACTTCTCCCGCCTACCAATTACTCGAGGCTTTGACGTAGAAAGGAAGGAAATCAAAGAACGAGCCGACCCGATAGAATTTATGCTAAACTCACGCTTTGTTCCGGATGAAAATTAAAAAGGATGAAGTGAAAAAAAAAAAAAAGGAAAACAAAAATGCGCGAGAGGAGTAAATGGAGCTTGATTTCGGCTTTCGGGGTTTCTCTGGTGCGGGTTTATGGATAGTCAGCGTGATCATAGCTTTTAGTATCCTTTTTTGTCTTTTTATTTGTCTATTTCTCTCTTCCTTTTCTGCACACGCATATGCCCATTCCCACGCACACGTATGCGCATACGCACACAGACACACACACGCACACGTACACGCACACGCCCACACGCACGTACGCACACACACACACGCACATGTATGCGCATACGCACACACACACACACACACACGCGCGCGCACACGCACACGCATATATATATATCCTCTAACATGCATACACACACAGACACACACACACACACACACACACACACACACACACACACACATATATATATATATATATATATATATATATATATATATATAAATATATATAGAGTAAGAGAAGGAGAGAGAGAGAGAGAGCTGCAGAGTGTGAGAGAGAATTAGATTAGATAGATAGATAGAAGATAGAGATAGCAGATAGAGCGCTGAATGACAAGCGAGAAGAGAGAGAGATAGACAAGAAGAGAGAGAGGAGTGTAAGAGAGAGGGTGGAGAGAGAAGAGATGAGAGAGAGAAGAGAGTAGCAGAGAGAGAGAGAGAAGAGCGAATTAAGAAGAGAGCGAGGGAATAGCTAGAAGAGATGCCATGCGAGCGAGCGAGATAGATAGATAGAGATGGAGAGAGAGAAAAAGTGAAAGAGAGAGCGAGCGAGCGAGGTATATATATATATATATATATATATATATATATATATATATATATATATATTTAAATATAAATAGATATATAGAGATGAGGAGAGAGAAGAGAGAGATGAAGTCGAGAGAGAGAGAGAGAGAGATGAAGAAAAAGAACGAGAGACACAGACAGACAGACAGACAGAGATTCCTCTTCACATAGACTCCCCCTCATCTTCCTCTCCCTTTCTCACCACGCCTACAGGCCGCCTCATCATCCGCCCCATAGAACCTATTTTACTCCAGTCCCCCCTTTCCCCGAAACTCGAATTTAAAATTCAGCACAGGACCCGAGCGAAGCATAGAAAACGGGATTATAGAGGTTCCCCCATCCCCCAGGAAGGACAAAAGGGATTAGGTTGTGTGTTAGGATCCAGAACATCTGATGACGACTATTGAAGAGGTTCCGATTCTTTTCTGGCGAAGCTTATTGGAAACTGGCGGTGCCAAATCGAATTTGAAAGTTTAAATGATTAGAGAGAGAGGGTTTTGCACTAGCCAGACAGCGGGACTTTTGCCATATACGAGTCTTTTCCATTTTATAGAATAAATTTACAAATCGTTAGGGAGGAATGGCGTAAATTTACCCTTCCGGTTCTCTCTGTGATTTGAATCCTAGCTGGGAATTTGATCATTAAATGAAATGTTATCCCGATATCTTTAGAGATGGCGTTAATTATACGGAGATGAATTATATATTTTTGATACTTTGTCTTGATCATGTAAAAAATGTTTTTTTTTATAATAACTATATAAACTATATAAATTTTCAGAATTGGTTGTTCTGTGTGTTTGGTCTCGAATAACTCACGCTATCATTACAATTGCTTTAATTAATATTATTATTATTGATATTATTGTTATCATTAATATAATTATCCTTTTATTGTTATGATTACTATAATCATTTATTATCATTACCATTATTGTTATCATCATTATCATTATCACCTTCACTATCAATATCATCATTATAACCGATATCATTTTATCTTTATCATCATCGCCATCATCCCACCATCATCATCATCAAACCCAACACCATCATCATCATAATCAACATGAGTATCATCAACAATGCAATATCCCACTGTGAGAAGGAACCCATACAGATCAAACACGGTCTGTTCCCTTTCCAACGTTGAGATTATGCTATGTCGACTTTACTATAATCCTGTGATCAAATCTAGGATCAACCTGCCTCATGATAAGGCAGGGTTGCGTCACTGCTTTCACTCTATTTCTTGTTGTATCTGTTACGTGAAAGATAGATGTGTTTTTTTTTTTATTATTATTCTCTCTATTTTTTTTCCTTCCCTACCTCCTTTCTCTCTCTCTCTCTCTCTATTTCTCTCCCTCCCTACCTCCCCCCCCTCTCTCTCTTACTCTCTCCCTATATATCTCCCTCTCTCTTTCTCTATCTCCCTCCCTGACTCCCTCTCTTTTTCTCTCTCTCCCCCTCTCTCTATCCCCCCCTGGTGTTTATACGTGGTTAGAAAAGACTAATTTTTCAAAGTGGATGTTTATATCTTTGTTTAGAAATGATAGTTGTTATAAAGAAATAGTTATTGTAATATCAATATTATTCGTAGTATCCTTATCATCATCTTTATCAGTATAATAATTATTGTTATCATTATTATCAGTATAATCATTATTGTTATCATTATTATCATCTTTAACATTAACGTTATCATTACTATTTTCAATATCGGCATAATTGTTAGTATCATCATTACTATCATTGTTATTATCGTTAAGTGTTGATTTTATGATAATCCGTATTCGGTGGTTTTGTTGTTATCGATTTCACAAAGTATCTTTAACACTTTTTTTAGTCCACTCAGGAGGGTTCTACACGCCCGCTGATGGAAGAGAGTCCGTATCGTTTTATTTTATTAAGGTAGGACTTTATTAGTTTAGGGTGAAATCTTCTTAGCTAGAGCTAGGTAGCTTATGTTTTTTGTTGATGAAAGGAGAAAGTCAACACACACACACACACACACACACACACACACATTAAAAACACTCGTCACTCACCCCTATTCTCATCACCGTTTTTTTTTTTTTTGTATCAACATGAAAGACATTCCAAAGATATTACTCTCCCGGGAACTAAGGTATCACTTTCGCTGGATATCCTTATACTTGTGTTATCATTTCAGTGCTATGGATACTATACATCTATGATATATTCACATCTGTAATAGTATTTCGGTGCTATGGATACTAGGGTATCTCTTAATTTAGTATTGTTCTCTTTCCTGTATGTAGTACTTTCTGCAATGGGTTATTATTTATTTTTTTTAATTTCAGTT
>NW_028234410.1:96628-99128 GCF_977035675.1 Penaeus japonicus
AAAGGGAAGAGAAAGAAGTTGTAATAATAGTGGTGGTGATGATGATGATGATGATGATTATGGTGATGATGATGATGATGAGAAGGAGGAGGAGGATGGTGATGATATTGATAAGGATGATGAGGATGATTGTAGTGGTGATGATGATAGTGGTTATGATGATAATGATGATAATGAGGATGATGATAAGGAGGAGGAGGAGGAAGAAGAAGAAATAGAAGAGGATAAGAAAAACAACAACAACAAAAAACAAGAAAAGAAATAAGAATAATGAGAAGAACGAAAACGAAAGAAGAACAAAAAGAAGAAAACGAAGAACAACAACATGAAGAAAACTATCTATGGCGATTTTTCCTACTTTCTTCAGAAGGAAAGACTTCTCTTGTGTTTGTCTTTTTAGGAAAATTTTCCTAGAAAAGTGTCTTGACGAAAACAAAGTATTTGATTAAAGCTAAAAAAAAAAATCTAAAAAAAAAAAATCTAAAAAAAAAAATCTAAAAAAAAAAAAAAATCAAAGGGAGAAGTAACAAAAAACAGATCAACAAAATTCAAAATCACACAACCCCATACAACAACAACAACAAGAAAAACAAGCAATCCCACACAACCATTCACCCCTCCCTCCCTATCACCCAGAATGCAATGAAGATAAAACCAAGACAGATATCTCCTCAAAAGCCTTTATCTCCCACCAACTTGGCAACACCCACATACTCAGGTCATACTCGAGATAACTGGCAGGACATTCTTCTAAGTATGTATAACCGTGCATATTTAGAGGGCGTGGCGACGCTGATGCTAAAGGGAGATATGGTGTAATGGGTGTGGGTGGGCGTGGCGAAGGGACTCTGTTTGCCTCCAGTAGTGTTTGTGTCTTTGTTTGTTTCTCTCTCTCTCTCAATCTTTCTTTTTTTCTCTGTTTTTCTCTCTCTCGTTCTTTGTTTTTCTCTCTCGTTCTCTGTTTCTTTTTTCTCTCTTTGTTTTTCTCTCTCTTTCTCTGTTTCTCCCTTTCTCTCTCTCTCTCTCTCTCTCTCTCTCTCTCTCTCTCTCTCTCTCTCTCTCTCTCCTTCTCTCCTCTCTCTCTCTCTCTCTCTCTCTCTCTCTCTCTCTCTCTCTCTCTCTCTCTCTCTCTCTCTCTCTCTCTCTCTCTCTCTCTCTCTCTCTCTCTCTCTCTCTCTCTCTCTCTCTCCGTCTCTCTCTCTCTGTATCTCACTATCTCTCCGTCTCTCTCTATCTCTCCGTCTTTCTCTATCTTCCAGTCTCTCTCTCTCTCTCTCTCTCTCTCTCTCTCTCTCTCTCTCTCTCTCTCTCTCTCTCTCTCTCTCTCTCTCTCTCTCTTCTCTCTCTCTCTCTCTCTCTCTCTCTCTCTCTCTCTCTCTCTCTCTCTCTCTCTCTCTCTCTCTCTCTCTCTCTCTCTCTCTCTCTCTCTCTGTGTCTTTCTTTGTCTTTCTCTCTCTTTCTTTGTCTCTCTCTCTTTCTCTCTTTCCATCTATCTGTCTATCTATCTCTATCTTTCTATCTATTTACCTATTTACCTATATATCTTTATCTATCTAATAATGTGTTTATCTTTCCATCTATTCATCTATCTATCTACCTATCTCTTTTCACCTTTTATATCCTTCTCTTTCCTCTCTCTCTCTCTCTCTCTCTCTCTCTCTCTCTCTCTCTCTCTCTCTCTCTCTCTCTCTCTCTCTCTCTCTCTCTCTCTCTCTCTCTCTCTCTCTCTCTCTCTCTCTTTTTTTTTCTCTTTCTCTCTCTCTCTCTCTCTCTTTCTCTCTTAACTTTCTCTTTCTCCCTACCGACCCCCTTCCACTTATTTCCACTCACACACACACACACTTAGTCGGAAAAAATGCATATAAACCTCCTTAAAATTATGAAGATAAAGTATGCTATAGTGATAAGGTGAGATGCTGAGATGCTGTGTGGTGAATTTTTCCCTTAAAATCAAGGATATATTTTCTTTTCTTTGATAAAGAAAATAAATATGCAAAGAGTGAAATAACGAATGGCGATGGGGAGGAAGGTGATGATAATATTCAGAGAAAGGGAAACTGATAATGACATTTTTTATTATGATGATAGTATTAGTAATGGTAATGGAACTGAAGATTCTAATGGTGATAATCATGATTATCTTTGTTATTATCATTATTATTAGTATCAGTGGCGTTCTTAGCGTCATCATCATCATCCATTGTTGTTTTCATTATTGCCATTGTAATTATTATCATCCTTGTCATTATTATTATCATCATTGCTATTGTCATTACCATTATCATTATCATTATTATTATTGTTATAATTAGTTTTTATCATTATCATTATTATCATTATATAATTACTTTTATCATTATCGTTAATTTCATTATCATTATCATCGTTAATGTCATTATTATTATCTTTATTTTATCATCATTATCAATATTATCATTATTATCATCATTATCTTTATTGTTTTTATCTTTTTCATCTTTTTTATCACCGTAAATTTGAT
>NW_028234410.1:114128-121084 GCF_977035675.1 Penaeus japonicus
TTACTCATCTATTTATATAATCCTGCCTCTGTCTTTATCTGTCTTGCGTATTCCGTTATTTCAAAATTACAACGAATTAGCGACCGAAAAAAGCTCTGACTCACGCATCGAAATAAACCCAAATGTAACGGGAGAGTATAGTGTTTTTTTTATGATCAGGAATGCTTCTTTTAATGGTGAATGGATGAGGGAGGAGGGGAGAGGAGAGAAAGAAAGGGGAAGAGGAGGGAGGGAGAGGGAGAAAACCGAGGACAAAGAAGAATGGAATTATTGAGAGAAGGAGGAAGGGGAAAGGTATAATTGTCGGAATTATATGATTTCTAAAACCAATTGTTATAATATGCTCAAATAATCATTATTATCATTTTAATTATCTGATGATCATCAAATCACCATTCCCAATAAACTAATTAGTATAAAATACGCAGAGAATCATAATCATCAACCTAATTGACCCGACAAAATCACCAGAAGATTAAAAAAAAAAAAAAAAAAAAAAAAAAAGGATAATAAAACACCCCATTAACAATGATAACAATAAAAAAAAATAAATCTGCAAACCAAGTGGCGACATTACCAGAAAATATCAATCGGGGAATTGACGTCAATTAGCGACAGCAAACAAGGTCATTAGTAGAGCAAAGAGACGCGTTAACGAGAGATTGTGTCGGTCCCTCAGTCATCAGGGGAACAAGTGTGGCCGGTTGCGGTATAATTATGGGATTGTTCTTCCTCTCTGTTCCGTGTTCTCGGGATTATTTGCTTTTGCTTTTTGTGATGTAATGGTGGTTGTGATGATGAGGGGGTGATGAGGGTGGTGGTGATGGTGATGAGTGTTAGTATTGTGAAGGAATGCTGGTGTAGTGTTGTTTGTTTGTCTTTGTTATTATGAATTTTGGTGGTTGTATTACGGTTGTTTTTATAAGAATTCTTACAGTACTGTGTTTTATTACTATCGTTATTATTAGCTTTATTGTTATCATTATAACGTATGTGACTACTGCTGTCATTACGGTCAATATCATTGTTGTTACCATCATGATTTTCAGCCTCATTATTATCTTTATTATTGTCATTATCATCATCATTATCAATGTTCCTATTGCTAGCATTAGTAGTAGTAGTAATAGTACAATTAGCATTTTTAATTCCATTATTGTTATCAACATTTTTGTTAGCATTATCACAATCATCACCATTATTATCAATGTTATCATCACTATTATCATCATTTTGCCGTTCTTTTTGTATATATGATGTGCACACACATACACTAACGTATGTATGTATGTAGCCTATACCCATATATATGTTTGCTCGTTGTATTCATACGCGCATGTCTTCTAATAAACGTTCACGGAGGAAAAGAGAACATGACAAGAGGAGAAGCAAGAGGACAGGCAACCGCCGGCTTCTGCATCGCCCCATGCGAAACGACTCCTAGGGGTCTCCCCCCCCCTCCTTCTACCTCCCCCTTGTGCCCCTTCTCGCCCCTACACCACCCCCTTCCCCATCAAGGACCGTCCCTAAGTGAGGGATATTTGGCTAGGACACACAGAGGTTTCCTCACCATCCCCCCCACAGACCCCACTCATTTCCCCCCCTCTAGCCCCTACACGTGCACAAGTTCTCACGTGGCAACAATCAAGAGGCGTGACGTCATAATCCGAAGCAATAAAGATGGCTGTTGCCGCAGACCTGTTGTGATGGGGGCGCCCCGACAGCAGGCTCCGTGGGCTGTTTACTCGCAGACCTCGAAGGGAGAGACTTTCCTCGGAGTGTGAATATACTAGGGAAATATTATAGCATCCTTAGCACTTTGTCAATACTAAAATAGAGATATTGTAGCACCCTTAGCACTGAAGTACCAAGACAGGAATACTCAAACAGGGTCTGAATAGGTTATATAGGAATAATAGCACTGGAAGTGAATATACTATAGAAATATAGCATACATAGCACTGAAATACCATTGCAGAAGTACTAATACAGGAAGAGAACATACTATAGAGATACCCTAGTATCCATAGCACCGAAATACTATTACAGATGTGAATATATCATAGATGTATAGTATCCATAGCACTGAATGATAACACAAGTATAAGGATACCCGGCGAAAGTGATACCTTAGTTCCTGGGAGAGTAATATCTTTGGTATGTCTTTCATGTTGATACAAAAAAAAAACGGTGTTGAGAATAGGGGTGAGTGACGAGTATTTTTTTTTTCTTGTGTGTGTGTGTGTGTGTGAGTGTGAGTCTGTGTGTGTGTGTGTGTGTGTGTGTGTGTGTGTGTGTGTGTGTGTGTGTGTGTGTGTTTGTTGACTTTCTCCTTTCACAAACATAAGCTCAGTAGCTAAGAAGTTTCCCTAAACTAATAAAGTCTACCTTATTACGGACTCTTCCTCATGGGCGTGTAGACTCCTGAGTGGCACGTGTTAAAGATACTTTGTGATGATAACACCGAGTACGATTATCATAATCATAACGATAATAACAATGATAGTAATGATGATACTAACAATTATGCCGATATTGAAAATAGTAATGATAACGTTAATGATAAATAGGATGATAATAATGATCAAACTGATAAAGATGATGATAAGGATACTACGAATAATATTGATATTACAATAAATATTTCTTTATAACAACTATCATTTCTAAACAAATAGGTAAACGTCCACTTTGAAGTCTTTTCTAACCAAGTATAAACACTAGGGGGCGATTGAGAGAGGGGGGGGAGAGAAAAAGAGAGGGAGTCAGGGAGATAGAGAAAGAGAGAGGGAGAGATATAGGGAAGGAGTGAGAGAAAGAGAGAGAGAGGAGATACGGAGGGAGAGAAATAGAGAGAGAGAGGAGATAGGGAGGGAGAGAAATAGAGAGGGAAGGAGAAAATATAGAAAAAGAGAGAATAAAAAAAAACAAAAAAACATCCATCTTTCACGTAACAGATACAACAAGAAATAGAGTGAAAGCAGTGACGCAACCCTGCCTTATCATGAGGCAGGTTGATCCTAGATTTGATCACAGGATTATTTCACAGGCTTAAAGTTAAAAGTCGAAGCATTAGCATAATCTCAATGTTTTGGGCAAAGGGAACAGGACCGTTGTTTGGTTGTTTTGATACTGTATTGGGTTTCCTTCTATCAGTGGAATATTGCTGTATTGCATTGCTGATGATGCTCATGTTGATTATGATGATGATGGTGTTGGGATTGATGATGGTGATGGGATGATTATGATGGCGATGGCGATGGCGATAATGATGATAGAGATAAAATTATATTGGTTATAATGATGATATTGATAGTGAAGGTGATAATGATAATAATAATAATAATGATAACAAAAATTGTAATGATAATAAAATAATTATAGTAATCATAACAATAAAAGGATAATGATATTAATGATAATAATATCAATAATAATAATAGTAATTAAAGCAATGATGATAACAGCGTGAGTTATTCGAGACCAAACACACATAACAACCTATTCTGAAAATTCGGAGTTTATATGGTCATTATAAAACATTTTTTACATAATCAAGACAAATTATCAAAACTATATTATTCATCTCCGTATAATTAACGCCATCTCTAAAGATATCGGGATAACATTTCATTTAATGATCAAATTCCCAGCTAAGATTCAAATCACAGAGAGAACCGGAAGGGTAAATTTACGCCATTCCTCCCTAACGATTTGTAAATTTATTCTATAAAATGGAAAAGACTCGTATATGGCAAAAGTCCCGCTGCCTGGCTAGTGCAAAACCCTCTCTCTCTAATCATTTAAACTTTCAAATTCGATTTGGCACCGCCAGTTTCCAATAAGCTTCGCCAGAAAAGAATCGGAACCTCTTCAATAGTCGTCATCAGATGTTCTGGATCCTAACACACAACCTAATCCCTTTTGTCCTTCCTGGGGGATGGGGGGAACCTCTATAATCCCGTTTTCTATGCTTCGCTCGGGTCCTGTGCTGAATTTTAAATTCGAGTTTCGGGGAAAGGGGGGACTGGAGTAAAATAGGTTCTATGGGGCGGATGATGAGGCGGCCTACATGTAGGCGTGGTGAGAAAGGGAGAGGAAGATGAGGGGGAGTCTATGTGAAGAGGGATCTCTGTTCTTTTTCTTCGTCTCTCTCTCTCTCTCTCTCTCTCTCTCTCTCTCTCTCTCTCTCTCTCTCTCTCTCTCTCTCTCTCTCTCTCTCTCTCTCTCTCTCTCTCTCTCTCTCTCTCTATATATATATATATATATATATATATATATATATATATATATATATATATATACCTCGTTCGCTCGCTCTCTCTTTCACTTTCTCTCTCTCTCTCTCTCTCTCTCTCTCTCTCTATCTATCTATCTATCTTTCTCGCTCTCTCTTTCGCTTTCTCTCTCGCTCGGATCCCGCTCTCTCTCTCCTCCTCTCTCTTCTCTCATTCCTCTCTCTCTCTCTCTCATCTCTCTCTCTATCTCCTCTATTCCTCTCGCGGTCTCACCGTCTTTATCCTCTATCTCTACCTATCTATCTATCTATCTATCCTCTTCTCGTTCTCGTCGCTCTCTCTCTCTCTCTCTCTCTCTCTATAATATATATATAATATATATATATATATATATATATATAATATATATATATGTGTGTGGTGTGTCTGTGTTGTGTGTATGCCATGTGTGTGTGTCTGTGTGTGTAATTCCTGTTAGAGGATATATATATATTAGCATGGTGCGTGGGCGTGCGTGTGTGTGTGTGGTGTTGTGCGTAATGCCATACATGTGCGTGTGTGTGTGACGTTACGTGTGTGTGCGCCGGCGCGTGTAAAACTGTGTGTGTGTGTGTGTGCGTATGCGCATACGTGTGCGTGGGCATGGGCGTATGCGTGTGCAGCAAAGGATGAGAGAAATAGACAAATAAAAAGACAAAAAAGGATACTAAAAGCTATGATCACGCTGAATATCCATAAACCCGCGCCAGAGAAACCCCGAAAGCCGAAATCAAGCTCCATTTACTCCTCTCGCGCATTTTTGTTTTCCTTTTTTTTTCACTTCATCCTTTTTAATTTTCATCCGGAACAAAGCGTGAGTTTAGCATAAATTCTATCGGGTCGGCTCGTTCTTTGATTTCCTTCCTTTCTACGTCAAAGCCTCGAGTAATTGGTAGGCGGGAGAAGTTGTTTTGTTAAACTTTCTCGAACAAGAGGCGGGAGGCGGAGGAGAGACCGCGGGGCTAAAGGGATTTTAGTGAGGCTTTGGATGTTCTCCTGAATTTGACTTACCTTAACTCTCCTCTTCATACTGATAACGACCTTCCAGACTCTTCTTTCCTTCCTGTATATTCGCGGAGAATATTCATTTGAGTATTTTTTGTGTGTGCGTGCGTTCTTTTTGTGTATTCTTTCTCGAACAATAGGAGGAGGAGGAGAGACCGCGGGGCTAAAAGGATTTGAAATAGGCTTTGAATGGTTTCCGTAATTTGACTTAACTTGACTCTCCTCTTCATGCGGACAATTACTTTCTAGAATCTTTTCCTTTCAGTATATTCGTAGATGTTTATTTTGTCATTCATTATTTCATTCTTATTCTTCTTATTAATATTGCTGTTGTTATTATTATTATAAATATTATTATCATTATAATCATCATTACATTATCATTAGTATCATTATTATCATCATGATTACATTATCATTATTATTATTATTATCATCATCATCATCATTACATCATCATCATTATGTCCTTATTATTCTCAACATTACCATCATTATTCTCATTATTCTTATAACGTTCACTTCTTCTCATTATTCTTACAATGTTAATTTCTTCTCATTTTCCCCTTTTCTCTTCATTCTTCTCATTTCTTTCTTTCATAAGCTTCACCCACGTCCCTTAAACGACGGATCGATGTGTCACAGCCTCATAAAAATGGATACGGTTGACACGGCTCCAGGGGTTTAAATGCTTAACTCTGCATTCGAATTTTATGACCGCTGGGGTAGTTTCGAATTCAATTGAGTAAGAGACGTATTTATGAACCATCTGTGGACCATCTGTGCTCATTCTCTCTCTCTCTCTATCTATCTATCTACTGTATATATCTATTTCTCACTCACTCATTTTATTTCTCTCTTTCTCTCTCTCTTTCATTCTTTCTCTTTTTGTATTTCCCTTGATTTTTTTTCTCTCTCTCCCTCTCTTTCTATGTCTCTCTATTTCTCTCTCTCTCTCTCTCTCTCTCTCTCTCTCTCTCTCTCTCTCTCTCTCTCTCTCTCTCTCTCTCTCTCTCTCTCTCTCTCTCTCTCTCTCTCTCTCTCTCTCTCTCTCTCTCTCTCTCTCTCTCTTTCTTTATTGGATATTTTCATTGTAGACTTACCAAACTTAGCTTGGCGAAGAAAGGCAAACGAATATTATTGCAGTTTTTTGTTTTTTTCGTCTCATGAGAATGAAAAAATATATATATATCCTGAATATAATTCTAACAGAATTGTGAAAACTATAATCAGAAAGCCATATATTTATTGTTCTTCATATTGTCTATTATTTTATTTTCATTACCTGTCATTTTTCACTTGTTCTTTTCTTTTGATATCCATTTCATTACTAGGAGTGATCAGTAATTTCAATTTGCTTTTACCAAATGCTTCCAGAATTAGCGTCGATATGATTACGTATTGATGCAAACTGCAGAGTGGACTAGAAATATTTTCAATATTTTTTTTTAGAATTGATTATTAGACCATTATATAATCGCGAATATATATATATATATATATATATTTATATATATATATATATTTATATATATATATATATTTATATATATATATATAATTACACACCGTTCTAGCATGTATGCCTCCGTATACTATACACACACATATATTCATACACACCCACACGTCCCAAAGTGCTTAAAAAACATACACACACACTTTAAATACACA
>NW_028234410.1:126184-128684 GCF_977035675.1 Penaeus japonicus
AGGATGTTTGTTCTATAAGGAGTTATTTACTCATTACGTCTTTTTAAAACTGGTGTTTTAGCTAACTAGCAACTACTTACTACGGAAATTGAGTTTGTTATATGCCATCTTGATAGTAAAACTTCAAATGTAAAATACTATTAGCAGTAATATTACGATACTACAAATAAAGAGGGGGAATTTTGTCAAGTCATCCGTGTCCTTTTAGAATGCAATAATCAATAACAGAAAGCAAGCAATATTAGAGGTTTAGAGAACCCTTTGTTATTGTAGAGTAGAACCGCATGTTTATTTCCGCAACTAGCATGGTATCCGAAACAAAAGTTATCTACATCAACTCAATCGTCAATGATCAGTCTTGCATATATAACCATATGTGATAAATAAATATTGACCTCATGGACAATACATAACTATACTTTTAACCCATAGGCAATACCCGTAAAATACTCTTAACTATACTTTTCAGCCATAGAAGATACTGAACTATGCCTTAAACCATAAAAAAGATACTTGACTATGCTTTTAAGCCTTAGAAGATACTTACTATACTTATAAGCCTTAGAAGATACTTAACTCTACTTTAAACCATAGAAGATACTTAACTCTACTTTTAACCCATAGAAATACTTAACTCTACTTTTAAGCATAGAAATACTTAACTCTACTTTTAACCATAGAAATACTTAACTCTACTTTTAACTATAGAAATACTTAACTCTACTTTTAACCCATAGAAATACTTAACTCTACTTTTAACCCATAGAAATACTTAACTCTACTTTTAACCATAGAAATACTCAACTCTACTTTAAACCATAGAAATACTTAACTCTACTTTTAACCCATAGAAATACTTAACCATACTTTAAACCATAGAAATACTTAACTCTACTTTTACCCCACAGAAGGTACGTGACTTCTGAGTTCCTGGTGATTGTAAGATTTTCTCTCCCGATAATCGGTAGAGCTGTTGATCCCTGTGTTGCAACCGCACATATGGTCTTATCTTGATGTCGCTATTACTGCAATGGCTGACTGCTATCAACCAAGCCGTGCAATATGGCTTGGGAGGGAACGAAAGTGCTGAGGTATAGCCATGAGTGTCGTGAGCATAGTTATATGTCCTTTGGTTTATGTTTTCATTTTAATGTTCACGAGACAAGAATACTCAAGGCATTTTTTTTTTTCTATGACTAGCATTCCCAACAAGGAATGACAGATACGAGGGAACATATTGCACATTGAAAAGATATGAGTTGATATGATTCGCCGGAATATTAGACAAGTAAACGTTAAACCAGATGTTAGATCATACGGTACTGCTACACTATATACATTACCGTTTCAGTTTATCTTCGTTATCTTAATGGTAAATATGTTACACCATGGAATAAATGTCTTATTTATTTATTTTTTTATGTTTTATTTTTATTTATTAAAAATGGAATATTTTTCATGCTTCACCGATGCGCCTACAGCCTTAGATATCAATACGATCTTTTTTTATTATAGATGTGAGAATATCTATGATCGTAGTGCTAGTGAATATGTGACGAAACTGTCCCTCACAAAGGGCAACGCTTCAAAGAAAATGGCACTGAATTACCTGATCTTTCTCTTTGAACCTACTTTGCTGTTATTCTTCATCATTGCTCTGGTATTTATATGTCCTCTTTTAGTTCAAGAATTTCAAAGTCATCACGAAACTTCATCACAACACCGAGAACTTAAGAAAAGAAAAGATATATGGAAATTCAGTCCCACCGGTCGACACGAACGCATAAACCCAACATATGACGCATGTAATCTACATCATATTATGAACATGAGGCCGAATGCGTGAAGCAACATACCATGTTAAAGGTTACCAAGTAAACAGGGATACTATTTTTAAGCTTAAAATTAAGCTTAAAAATAGTATCACGCTTTAATTAACGCGCCATTCAGAGAAGAGAAGACGCATAAATGTAATTAAGTGTGATGATGCGTACCGATCGAATTTGCTTACTCCTTCTGGATCCTTCTCGAAGACAAATTGGTTAACATATCGTATTTCCACATTGTGGGTTATCGATTACATAACAACCCGTGATATGATAATCCAGAAAAGGTGGGAGCGAGAGATCAAATTCCATTACAAAGAAAATAGAAAAGAAAGAAAGAAAAAATATATCAAATGTACCTTGAATTGTAGGATACATGTATGTCACGTATTAACACGTCAATGTCTCGAGCGAAGAAATCCGGTGACCTAGAATGCTTTAATGTTGTGGAAGTTGGAGGCATGTTAATCACGGTCATAAGTGGTCGCCATGAGAAAGTTTTCGGGGGAAGTTGCTGGAAGTTTGCTCTGCTCTGCTCTTCTGTTTTTTTCCTCCCCCCTTTTTTTCAAGGATAAGTGTCTTCGAAAGGGAATAAAGACCCCCCCCCCTCCCCCCTCAGTATCATTCGAATGCTTTTCTGTTTTATTTTGACTCGTGGATATAAAGGCGGCCAT
>NW_028234410.1:138684-151184 GCF_977035675.1 Penaeus japonicus
CGGCGGCGGCGGGAGAGGCTGTGATGACCAAGGTGTGTCGCTAAGGGTGTCATGTGTTGCTTTTGTTGCGTGGAGGGAGATGTTGGGAAATGCTGTAAGGACGCATACAGACACATATATGGAAACACACATGCACACACACACACATACACTCGCACGCACACATACAGTACACACACACACACGAACACACACACTACACACACACACACACACACACACACATACACACACACACACACACACAAATACACTACACACACACACATACACAAGCACAAACTACACACACACAAACACACACACACACACAAACTACACACACACACACACACAAACACACACACACACACACACACTACACCCCCCTACACACACACTAGACACACACACACAAACACACACACACTACACACACACAACCCCCCCCCCCCACACACACACAAACACACACACACACACACAAACCCCCCCCCCACACACACACACCACACACACACACAAACACACTACACACACACACACACACACAAACACCCCCCCCCCCCACCCACCCACACACCCACACTACATCTATCAGTCAGTCAGTGTCCCAACATGCCTGCAGAAAGGGCACGTGCCGGCTGAGAGTAAATTCCTTCGCGACGTGAGATTAGTAAACCGGGTTTCGAAATGACATTTTCGTCGAAATCGCTGGCATCTGATGACATGACGCAACCGGCGGGGTTTGAGCATCGCTGCCATCCACATTTAGGCGAGTTTTATGTGGTG
Source organism: Penaeus japonicus (assembly GCF_977035675.1). Lineage (NCBI taxonomy): Eukaryota > Metazoa > Arthropoda > Malacostraca > Decapoda > Penaeidae > Penaeus > Penaeus japonicus. Next base: position 139,456 of record NW_028234410.1, read on the forward strand.
TTCGCCATCTGCGAGTGGGTGCTTTATGACAAGATAAATCATGCACAGTGTGACATTGGGCCTATCACTGTTTTTTTTTTTTTTTTTTTTTTAGGATATTCTGAGTATTATCAACACTTTATGTAGATTTGTCTTGCAAAAAATCCTTCATTTTAGAATAAATATTCGGGATGTCATTTCCATAACGTCATACAAAGACAGTATTCTTCTAATATAGACTAAGTCACAACAAGGCCGGCGAACTTAATCATGTCTCGGTAACTGAACTTTCATATATAAAGAAAAAGAAAAAGGAAAAGAGAAAGAGAAAGAGAGAGAGAGAAAGAGAAAAGTAAAGGAAAAGGAAAAGGAAGAGGAAAAGAAAAGGAAAAAGAAGAAGAAAAAAAAAGGAATGAGAGAGAGAAAAAGAAAATGAAAAAGAAAAAGAAGAAAAAAAGAAAAAAAGGAATGAGAGAGAGAAAGAAAAAGAAAAAGAAAAGGAAAAGGAAAAAGAAAATGAAAAAGAAAAAGAAAATGAAAAATAAAAATAAAAAGAAGAAAAATAAAAATAAAATGAAAATGAAAAAAAAGAAAAAAAAGAAAAAAGAAGAAAAAAACAAACCCTACTCGACTGATGCTTAAACACCACCACCAACAACAACAGCAAAAAAGAAAAGAAAACGAAACTAGGCACGAAATATCATAGTTGTTACAAAAGGGAGCAAGACAAGCACTCGGTGTCCCTTATAGACAGCATCTGACCGAGAGCGAGGAGAGCGAGTAGACGAGAAGCGCTGTCATTGAGCTGTCAATTTTGCCTGCGCTGAGAACCGACAGCCGCCTCGGAGCACAAACATCCTCTCTCTGAATGACAGGCTGTGCTCAACTGTCATGCGATTACCGGGAAATGTGATGTGTGAGCTGTAATGTCGAGAGGAAAATTATGGGTTTGGTTGTGTGGAATTATTCGTTTTTATTCATACGGGTCTTTGTGCTTTTGCCACTTTGAAGTTTGTTTGCTTGGCACGCGCGCGTACACACATGCACGGACACACGGACACACACACACACACGCACACACACACACACACGCACACACACCAACACACACACGCACACACACACACACACGCACACACACCAACACACACACACACACACACACACACACACACACACACACACACACACACACACACACACACACACACACACCAACGCACACACACATACACACACACACACACACACATTTATTAATGTATCCATATAAGAAGTATACTTTTAACAATTATATCGTAATTAATTTCATAAATTTGATCAATTTCCTTTTATTTCATCACATGACGTAATTAGAGCGATCCCTGTTATAATCATATCATCGATAATGATACTACTTTGACATCAATAATTATCAGCGACATTACCTGATAATTTGACTCTTCAGCATTGTAATATCACGATAATCAACATAATAGGAGTCAAATTATTCATCAAACCAATTCCGGCAATGGGAGCAAGTGCCATTATCATGAAAGTTATTAACAAAACAATCTTTAACGACATTAGCTTCAAAAGAATCGGTAAATATTCATTGTCGTTCTTGTTTATCCAGTCATTAACACAGGAGGTTGTTCCGTCGCACTTGTAGAACAGAGAGACGATTTTAAAACAGTCAATATTGGACCAACTCTCTCACTTTCAGAGCGTGGTTATTATTGCTTTGTTAACAATAGTGTTCATTATACAGACGCGTCAGTATTTTGACCGTGACGGCATTTTGGAGCGAAACACATTGCGTTTATATTAAGTTCAGAACGGCGGGGCTGATGGCCCGAGTCGAACGTTTGTGTCGCTTTGAACGGGCCGGAAGAGTGTTCACTATTCGCCTTTGTGTTAAAGACCGTGGCGATGGAGGGTAAAACGCCCATGATATATATGCGTGAGAATAAACAAAAAAATCTCACGCGGTTTTTACTCCCTTTGAAAAGGCGAGCCGAGCCGAACACACAACTCTGCGCAGAGCGTTTTCACAGTTCAGTAACACCGTGAGTGAATCGATGTGAATTCAAACTAGCTCCCATTCATAATCTCTGGAACTGCAATCAGGCTTATTGGTCCCCCCAAAAATCCCGCAATTATCGACGATTTGAGACTATTTAGCGGACGTGAATGCCTAATCCCAACTGGGCCAGATGTGCTGTGTTTTCGGATAAAAAAGAAAAAGGGAAAAAGTTCATCGGGAGAGCAATGGCTGTTGCATAAATTCTCTGCGGAAGATGCCGTTTTCACTTGGGTCTCGCGCCGCGCCCTTGCAACTTACGAAAGCAACGGAAACGGAATTTGCAGTCTTCCTATTCGCATATTTTGCAGTCTTTGAGAAAAAAATAAACGCTCACACTGTAAGTTGCGAAATATTGGCTTTGACTTTCGCTTTATTTTTCTTTGTTTAATTTCATCATTATCGTTAAATTTGTTGGTGCCTGCTGCTCATACTGTATCAGATTATTATTATCATTATCATCATTATAACTATTATTGTCATTATCATCATCATCATCATTATCATTATTATCACTCTTGTTATTATCATCATTACCATTAGTATCATTATCATAATTATTATCATTATTGTTGTCATCATAATCATTATTATTACTAGTATTGTTATTATTATTGTTGTCCTTACTATTGTTATTATCATTATTATCATCATTATTATTATTTTCATTATTGTCATTATCATAATCATTATCATTATTGTTATATCTATCATTATATTCATCATCATCATCATAATCATTATTATTACCAATGTCACTGTCATCAATTTTATTTATATAATCATTTTCTGCATCATCATTATTATTATTATCATTATCATTATTATTATTATTATCATTATCATCATTATCATTATCATCACTACTATAATTATCATAAATATTATCATTTTTACCATTACTATCATCATTAACATCATTAGTTTTATATTTTTTTATCATTACATCTATATCCTTATTATCATCATTATCATTGAAATCATAATCATCATCATAATTGTTATTATTGTTATTATGATAATAATAATGATAACAAAAAAGAAGATAATCATTTTTATAGTTATCATTATATCTATTAATGTTGTTATTATTGTCATTATCATTATTATCATCATTGTTATCATTACCATTATCATTATGATCATTTTTATCATCATCATTATCATGATCCTTAATATTAGCATGGAAGTTCTTACCGTTATCATTAACATTATCATTATTATCATTATTGTTATTGTTATCATAATCATTATCACAATCATGATTATTGGTACTATCATCATTATTATTATCATCATTACTGTTACTATTATTATCATCATTATTATTAACATTATTGCTATTACTATCATCCTTATTTTTGTTATTATTACTATGATTATCATCGTTATTATTGTTATTATGATATTTATCATTACATTACAGTTATCATCATTAATTATTTTGATCATTGTCATTATCAATATCATCATTGTTATCATTACCATCCTTATTATCACCATTATCATTTATTCATAAAGATGGACATTATTGTCATTATCATTACTGCTATCGTTATGATTATCATTATCATGTTATTGTATTTATCAATGTCATTATAGTTATTATTATCGTTATCAGTGTTATCATTTGTATTATTATTACCATTATCATTGAAATAATCATAATTATCATGTTATTATAATGATCAACGTTATTATAATCATTATCATGTTATTATAATGATCAACGTTATTATAGTCATTATCATTATCATCATTGTTATCCTTATTGTTATGTCTTATGACCCCGATGCCCTGCAGGACTCTTGACATCAACAGGGATCCTTGCAACGTCCTGGCAGGGACAGGGAGCGACTTCCTCCACCGATGCAATACAAGAATCCGTTTTGCATACGACATCGTGAAGTATGTAGCCTAAGTAAAGGCCATTGTTCTCCCCGGAATGTATTTTCCTCCTATTTCTCTCGCCCCGTAAGGACACTACAGCGAGCACAATACCATTCCTAAATATCTTATGGCGACGATTTATCATCTTAACCAGAGCACAAAGAATCTCCGAGACATACTATGGCGAGAGGTTTCCGCCAACCCCCGTGAGGCATTAGTTCCTGTCGCGACACGAGTTGGAGGGAGCGGAGAGATTCGCGTACCTGGGCCAGGGCGCCGAGGGAGAGGGAGAGGGAGAGGGAGAGGGAGAGGGAGAGGGAGAGGGAGAGGGAGATGGAGCGGCGCGAGAGGGTAAGGAAGGAGGGAGGAGGGAGGGATGGGGAGGAGGGAGGAACAAGGAGGGATGGAGACGGAGGGAGAGGGAGAGGGAGAGGGAGATGGAGATGGAGCGGCAGGAGAGGGCAAGGAAGGAGGAAGGAGGGATGGAGGAAGGAAGGAGGGATGAAGACGGAGGGAGGGAGGGGGAGGGGGCAAGGAGGGATGGGGAGGGAAGGGGTTAGGGGGGCAAGGAGGGATGGGAAGGGAGGAGGGGGTTAGGGGGGGCAAGGAGGAAGGAAGAAGGAGGGAGGGGCAAGGAGGGATGGAGACGGAGGGGGTTGGGGAGGGGGCAAGGAGGGATGGGGAGGGAGGGGGTTGGGGAACAAGGAGGGATGGGGAGAGAGGGAGGGAGGGGGGGCAAGGAGGGAGATGGAGACGGAGGGGCAAGGAGGGATGGGGGGGGGGAGGGGCAAGGAAGGATGGCGACGGAGGGGGTGGGGGGGGCAAGGAAGGAGGGGAGATAGGGGACAACGAAGGAGGGGAAATGGGGGGCAAAGAAGAATGGGGTAGGGAAAAGGGTAAGGAAAAATGAGGAAGGGGGGAGGCAAGAAAGTAGGGGTTGGCAAGGAAGGAAGGGGGCAAAGAAGAAGGAGGGGGCGTGGGCAAGGAAGGAAGGAGCGGAGCAGCAAGGGGGAAGGAAGAGGCAAAAGAAGAGGGAGGGAAGGGAATTGAAGAGGGTAGCGAGTGAAGTGGCAAGATGAGTGTTGGGAAGAGAGGGGGGAGTGAAATAAACAGGAAGGGCAGTGGAAAAAACAGGGTGGGAAGTATGATAAACAGAGAAGGACTTGAAAACAGGGAAGGTGGTGAAATAAACAGGGAGGGCAGTGGAAAAAACAGGGTGGGAAGTATGATAAACAGAGAAGGACTTGAAAACAGGGAAGACGGTGAAATAAACAGGGAGGGCAGTGGAAAAAACAGGGTGGGAAGTATGATAAACAGAGAAGGACTTGAAAACAGGGAAGACGGTGAAATAAACAGGGAGGGCAGTGGAAAAAAACAGGGTGGGAGTTATAATAAACAGAGAGGGACGTGAAAACAGGGAAGGCGGTGAAATAAACAGGGAGAGCAGTGGAAAAAGAGGGAAGGCGGTGAAAAAGAAAGACAAAGAAGGCGATGAAAACAGGGTGGGAAGTGAAATAAACAGGGAGGGCAGTGAAACTAGGGAGGGCAATGAAACAAATAAAATAAAAGGGACATTAAAAAACTGTGAGACTTGGACTCGAAAAAGAAGGCGAAGGTAAGAGCGAATGGTCGAGAAATTTCGAGACAAACCTGGAGTGGAGGAACCTCGTTAGGAAAAAGAATAAGAAAAAGCGTGAAAAGAAGGAAAAGAAAAGAAAAAGAGAACTAAAATTTAACATAAATATAGTTATTCTAGGAAAGAAAACATCGATCATGCCAACGGAGAGAACTGCAGCCTTCATAACGCAAGTAACGTGGAAAGAATCAGAAAAATTACGAAAACAACAGATGAAAATATGACTTGAAGAAAAACGAAGGGAAAAAAAAAAATCCCAATAAAAAAATCAGGCATTTCCGTCACAGGAACAAAAGAGAGCGCATTCAAGCGTGAAGAATGTCAAACTGATTTAAGATCAAGCGTAAAAAGCGCAAAGCAGCACGAATATGAAACGGCGAGCGCCATCGTCCGTCATTAAGAAGGAGAAGTACAAATGGCCGAGAACTGAAGGATACAAGCGAAAGCTTTCAGGGCTTCGCGGTGGCGACGTCGCGGCAGCAGGAGAGACGCGGCCATAACACAGAAATAAAAGCGGGAAAGGATATGAAGGTATGGCAGAAAGGGAGAGCGGACGGAGCGGAGTTACTTATATGGCAGTTGGGACGCGCGAGGAAGGAAGTGCGGGCCCTGACGTAGGGCGGCCCTTCGGCGCGTCCTCCTCCTCCTCCTCCCGGACTGGAAGCGCCGGGGACAAGTGCGCGGAGGGGTGGGGGGGGGGGAGGGAAAGCGAGGCAGCGGCTAATAGAATGAAAGTTACTGAGGCGCAAAATTATGGGGAATGTTGAAACCTGTTAGAGGAGTGTCTAGCCGCCATGGGAAGAAGTTTTTTTCTTTTTTTTATTTTTTTTTCCTTTTCTGGGGAATGTAAAGCGAAGGATGATGTGAACAGGCTCGTTGCGCGGCCCTGGATGTCCCTGGATGCCCTTGCCGCGACCACTTACCTCGTATGCATCAAGTGGCTTCTTATTCGAACGGAAAAGTGGCCTCGTCCAGCCAAGAAAAGCTGTAAAAGGTGTACTTGGCCAGGATTTTGCCTCGACCGAAATCGGAAGAGAAAAACAAAATATTGGTTCCTCCTCGACTTGTGCACTCGAGCGAATCCGCCCCCCCCCAAAAAAAAAAAAAAAAAAAAAAATCTTTCCAATTCCAAGTCAACTTCTACCTTTCACACTCGAAAAAAAAGAACAGAAATTATGGCGTCGTTGACTTTGGCTAGACAGCCCCTCTACCTGTGTCTATTACACGTACCAATTCTGACCAGCCTCTCGTTGCCTTCAAAAGCACAAACACAAAGAAAATCATGCAACTAACTGTCTTACATTATTATTCACTCTAATATTCACTCCAATCATAGCTTATATCCGTTATGTTAATTCGTCAACAACAAAGGGAATTTGAGTACTGAACACAAAAGCATAGAGATGTAAAGGTATTTCCCCTTCAGTTCAAAATATCCTGACTGTGGTTACTATGATTGCGGTATCAGTATAGAACTAAATCAAGAGTAGAGAAATTATTAGATATAAAGGGCGAATGATTTAATTATAGACAGTTGATTGATGGATAACACACAATTCCGCTGCGAAAGACAACGACAGGGGAAAGGGTGGGGGTGGGGGTTGGGGGGAGGGTTGTCGCGTCAGGGAATATAGATGATATAACATTTATCGGCGTATTCTTTTATCTATCTATCTACTCACCTATTCGCCTATTTTTAATATATAATGTGATGTGGCGATAACATGTTTCGCAAATGGAGAATTCAAGTACCTTGACATTAACAAGTTATAAATTATTAAACATAGAACTGGACTAGTCATTCTGCAATCAACCAGTTTTATATAATGTAGAAAAAAATAGATAAAAAGTAAATAGAAGTAGATGATACGTTTAAGCTAATAAATCCTAAAAAAAAAAAAAAAAAAAAATCTCAGTTTATATGGACACAATTTTTATAGCGTCTCTCTCTTAATAAATGATCTCATGAAACCGCCCAGGACAGATAAACAATACCGGTGAAAACATTCTCTAAACACATACACAATAAGGGCGAAAATGGAATCAAACGCCTCCATTGTATTTCCGATAATCTTTTATCAATGCCTAACCATTTGTAACTGTACTCCCGTACATCTCTCGACCCAATACACTCTCTCTAAATAGATCTGCGTGGCGACGAACACTCTGAAGACATCTGATAATGATACGAATTTAGCAATATCTGTTGCCAGCGCTCTAATGGATCTTAGATCTGGTTCTCGATCACCCTGATGCATTCCCAACGTCTTCTTGGAGGAAACAGTACTTCGTGTTATTACGACGTCTTCTTGGAGGAAACAGTACTTCGTGTTATTAGTTTCCCTTTGTTTCTGATTGATTCTACGTGTTCTCGTTTCCCTTTCAACTGTTACTTCACCGTACTAATAACTCGCGTACCGTTTCGTACCTTCTTCCACAGGGTACTTGCCAGCCACCAAGCGTCTCGTACGATGTTCAGTCTCATGTTAGGTTTGCAGGAGTGTGATGATATAGTAACCGTGAAATATCGTATCATTATTCATGGGTAATTCATGTGCATTTGTCTTTTCTATTTCCTTCGTTATCCCGCGGCCTCTCAGTTTTTTTTTGTTTTTTTTTCCTCGTCCGGGAAAAATGGGCAATGGCTTCGGGAAATGAGGAAACTAATATAACCCTGTTTTTTGGTGCTTGTAATAACAACGGCGCCCCGCACAGGTGTTGGATCCTGTTAACAAATCGCCAAGGAGGATCGGGAGGGGGTCGATGCAGAGGTCACGGATGGGGGGCGAGGGGGGGGGGGCACAGGCAGGCTGAGTTGACAGATTTTCGTATCCCGGAATCAGCGCCGTGACGACATGCGGTTTTTGCGAGCGGCGAACAGATCTGATTTTCTTGGCGTTTTCGGTCTAATATACTTCTCGTCTTCCTAGTCGGCCTTTTCGGATTACCGAGGGCCGGTTGCCATGGGACGGTGTGCTTTGTGCTGTGAATGTAAGGCACAGATGCACGGCAAATGCGAAGCGCAGACTCACGGCAGGTGCAAGCGCATCAACAATAACAAAAGATGGATGGGACGATGGAGATTTTCCGCCACAGGAACAACGGAACGAACGATATTATTACTTTCGTTCTCGACCATCACTTTGTAAGCTAATTATATCATTAATATCAAGACCGGCTCGAAGTGCGGCCATGGAACCCAAATTATCTGCAATAAAATCACAGAGCGAGACGAATACTCGTGAAAAATGGAAGCGCCTCCCAGCGGTTACCGTCACAAGCTCCGTGATGCCGAGAGGTGAGGAAAAGGTACCTGCTGTGGTCGCCGGAGTCTGGCAGCCATTTGTCTGCCGCGCCGGCACGTTCCGCGGGCGTCTCTGAAGATCCACCGGCCGTTGCCTTGTTTACCTTCCTGGAGGAACGGCGGAGCCCCCCCCCCCCTTCCTGCGCCTCCCTCCCCCGCCCCCCTCTGTCGGAATGTGTTTACACAGAGATTCCTGTCGCTGGAGCGTTCGCGGAATCATGTGGATGGTGATTACTGATGCATTTCCCTCTTTAATGTCATTCTGTTGGATTGCTTTATTGTTGATCATATTCTTAGCAATTATTTATTTTTTTTCTCTATTGGGATCATCCTATTTCCATGAAATAAACATTCATAAGAGGAGCGTCGGGCGTGAAATCGAGGCCGACCATGACACGTTATTCTACAATGTGAGTTCTCTTCTTGTTTCCTTTTGCCTACACGGCATTGTTTTTTTCCCGCCCTCCTCCCTCTCTCTCGCTTTTATGTTGTTTCTTATCTCCCTCCTTTCTCCAACAGGTCCCTTCATCTGTCTTCTTAACAGGTGTTATCAATGGAGGTCTTTTCGTGGTTTTCCGTAAACTGTCTCCCTTCACGCCCCTCGGCCTATCTGTCAGTCGGATCTCAGAAGGTCTCGGAAACATTAGACACTTCCACACTCTGATGGGACGGAGGGGGGAGGGGGGAGTATTATATGACGTTACCTTGACACGCAATTAGTTTGCTTCAATCAGAAAGCCATATAACTAAACCGCTTAGAAAGCACACGATATAAGAAGAAGAAGGTCAGAGACGACAGGGTTTGAGAGCAGCCAGCCAGTGCCAGTAAATGGGACGACGGTAGATATTCATTCACACGTCTACGCTCTGGTGGACAAACGCGAGGATGTTAGATCGTGTCGCTCACCGGATGAAAAGAAAAGTCCAGAGTCATTTCATTTAATAAAGATCAGCAATATCACAACTCATCTTCGGCTCCTAGACGGTATATATGCGACGGGCGTAATGAGAGAACGGGAAGTTAATCTACATCAGGGCGTTCTTCCTGCTTCCTCGCGTGTCTAAGCCGCAAGACCCCGTGTCGCTAGGGTGTAGTGCAGAGGGAGAGATAACGTGTACACGGCGGTCGTGTGGTCTTAACGCGAGGCAGTCACAGAAGGTAGATGGGACAAATAATCTAAATGTATAATTCTCCGATTAGCGAACGGGCGCCTACACTCTAAGGGATTATCTGGCCGCACTGTGTTGCTGTTCTCTGTCTCTCTCTTTCTCTTTCTCTCCTTCTCACCCTTCCCCCTCTCTCTTTATCTGAGTGTTTGTCTGTCTGTCTGTCTCTCTCTCGTTCTATCTCTCTCTCTTGCTCTCTCTCTCTCTGTCTGTCTGTCTGTCTGTCTCTCTCTCTTTCTCTCGCTCTCTCTCTCTCTCTCGTTCTCTCTCTCTGTCTCTGTCTCTCTCTCTCCCCTCTCTTTCTCTATCTTTGTCTCTCCCTGTCTCTGTGTCCTTAACTCTCTCTCTCTCTATCCCCTCTTTCTCTCTCTGTCTGTCTGTCTGTCTCTCTCTCTATCCTCCTTCTCTCTCTATCTCTGTCTCTCTCTCTCCCTCCATCATCCTTCTCTCTCTATCTCTGTCTGTATGTCTCTCTCTCTCCCTCTCTCTCTCTCTCTCTCTCTCTCTCTGTGTCTCCTTATCTTCCCCCTCCTCTCCTCCGGTTCTCTAATTCTTTCCCTCTCCTCTGAGGTCTGACCGACGACCACTGAGGGAGCTTTCGAGATCATGTGATTATAACTCGATATTCTGTGACAGCCAGGCTTGGCAGTGAAGGGAGCCGCCTTTCATTACGCTGGACTGTGGTCACTTAGAAACTCTTTCTTCTGTGATTATGTTGAAATTCTTTTTTTTGTGATTATTTTGAAACTCTTTTTTCTGTGATTATTTTGAAATAATTTCTTCTGTGATTATTTTGAAACTCTTTTTCTGTGATTATTTTGAAACTCTTTTTTTCTGTGATTATTTTGAAACTCTTTTTCTGTGATTATTTTGAAACCTTTTCTGTGATTAAAAACAACAACTCTTTCTTCTGTGATTATTTTGAAACTCTTTTTCTGTGATGATTTTGAAACTCTTTTTCTGTGATTATTTTGAAACTTTTTTCCTGTGATGATTTTGAAACTCTTTTTCTGTGATTATTTTGAAACTCTTGTTCTGTGATTATTTTGAAACTTTTTTTCTGTGATTATTTTGAAACTTTTTTTTTCTGTGATTATTTTGAAACTTTTTTTTTGTGATTATTTTGAAACTTGTTTTTTCTGTGATTATTTTGAAACTCTTTTTCTGTGATTATTTTAAAACTTTTTTTTCTGTGATTATTTTGACCCTTTTTCTGTGATTATTTGATACTATTCCTTTTTTTGTGATTATTTTGAAACTTGTTTTTTCTGTGATTATTTTGAAACTCTTTTTCTGTGATTATTTTAAAACTTTTTTTTCTGTGATTATTTTGACCCTTTTTCTGTGATTATTTTGAAATTATTCTTCTGTGATGATTTTGAAACTCTTTTTCTGTGATTATTTTGAAACTCCTTTTCTGTGATTATTTTGAAATTATTCTTCTGTGATGATTTTGAAACTCTTTTTCTGTGATTATTTTGAAACTCCTTTTTTTTTATTATTTTTAAAACTCTTTTTTCTTTTATTTTTAAACTCCCCTTTTTCTTAATTAATTTTAAACTTCTTTTTCTGTTTTTTAATTTTAAACTCTTTTTTCTTGTTTATTTTAAAAATTTTTTTCCCCTTTTATTATTTTAAACTCTTTTTCTTGGTTTTTTAAAATCTTTTTCTTTATTAAATTTTGAAAATCT
>NW_028234410.1:166184-168684 GCF_977035675.1 Penaeus japonicus
TTCCCTCTTCCTTCCTCTTTCTTTCCATCTTCCTTCTTGTCTGTCACTCCCTCCTTCCTCTCTCTTTCCCTCTTCCTTCTTGTCTGTCACTCCCTCCTTCCTCTCTCTTTCCCTCTTCCTTCTTGTCTGTCACTCCCTCCTTCCTCTCTCTTTCCCTCTTCCTTCTTGTCTGTCACTCCCTCCTTCCTCTCTCTTTCCCTCTTCCTTCTTGTCTGTCCCTCTCACTTCCTCTCTCTTTCCTTCTTCCTTCTTGTCTGTCCCTCCCTCCTTCCTCTTTCTTTCCCTCTTCCTTCTTGTCTGTCCCTCCCTCCTTCCTCTTTCTTTCCCTCTTCCTTCTTGTCTGTCCCTCCCTCCTTCCTCTTCCTCTCCGGCATTCGGCCTCCCCGGCAGAGCATGGGCAGGGTGGGCAGGCTAAGTCTGTGGGTATCGGCTCAGATCTTAACAGGAGAGTCATGTTCTCATAATGGGAAGGCTTTGCCAGTCATGGGATTAGTGTGGCCGCGGATCCCAGCCAACAAACGTGTCGAGAAAAGAGTTTGTTGTGAGATGTTTGTGTTGGGACGGAATGGTAACACTGGGTCGGTCGAGGTGTTGTTTATCATTGGCGATTATGAGTCAGAGGGTTTTTTTTTTTTAACCAAATGTGTATGCATGTCATTATAACGACAGCATTAGCTGTGATTGCGTGTCATGTGCAACACGAGAGATAAGGTCTATCCAATTTGTCATGCTAGCATATGTTACTCCCCGTGCGATTCGTACATAACACGTTGGTGCGATGCCTTTTGTTGGCTGGTTGGCGTGATGAATAACTTGCAAACGGCTAATCACGTTTTCTTTGGGTTTTGAGATTTAAAAAAAAAAGAGAATAAGAAAAAAGGATAAACGTTTGAGCGGGAAACTATTCTGGATTCATGCTGCCATTGGCAATACCGCCTCTCATGGCGACATAACCGAGGATGTAAAAGTTGAACTGCGATGCCTTCTTGCAGGTCAGAGGTCGCTCGCAAAGAAGGGGAAGTGCCAATGGAAGAGCCTTTGGGAACCGCTGTCACTGCCTCCGTGATTTAGACTGACCCCGCGTGATGGATCATCTGCACGCACCCTCTCTTCTCTGCGTTCTCTCTGTTTCTCTTCCACACTCTCTCCCTCTTTCTTTCTATCCTTTCCCCCCTTTTCTTACACATTCTCTACCCCTCCCTCTCTCTCTTTCTCTCCCTTTCTTCTACATTCTCTACCCCCCCTCTCTCTCTTTCTCTCCCTTTCTTCCACATTCTCTAACCCCCCTCCCTCTCTTTCTCTCCCTATCTCCTTTTCTTCCACATTCTCTACCCTCTCTCTCTCTTGCTGCCTCTCTCTCTCTCACTCACTCTCTCTCTGTCTCTCTCCCTCCTTCCTTCCACCTTCACTCTCTCTCTTTCCCTCCCCCCCCTTTCCCTGCCACATCCCCCTCTTTATGCGATTTTAAATCGTACTCATTTTTTTACTGCGTTATCGGTAAAATCAAGATCATAATGGCAGTTCCTTCCCTTCCACTCTTCATTGCGCTGTTGCTTCTGACTGGCAATATTCTCACGACTTAGATGCCGCCCATAAAGAAACAGATACTTTGGAATGTTTGCCATTACGGGGCCTTGGCGAGAGGAGAAGCATGCGTCCGTTTTCCCACGCGCTCCGCCCTACGTGAAACAGATTCCATCGCGTTACTTCTGGAAGTCTCTGGCGATATTCCATTAGCAGTATATTATGGAGTTTGTAATATATTGAACCAACTTTCGCTTCCGGTCCAAAATATTTCCATTCAGCGTGCTCGCAAAAGAGCCCATTTACAAGAAATGTATGAAAACCCAGGTCCTCCTATGTTTGGGTCCACGTCCGATGGCTTCCCTCTCTCGATCACCGTCACTTTGACTCAGAGGCGACTAAATTGCCCCTTTAATGCCTTCACGCTTCTTTCCGCCTGTCCTGAATCGTGTGAATAACCTCCTCACGTGACCTCACAGGTGCATTCTTCGACTCATTTCTATTTTGACTCATCACCATGACGAACTTCCGCCATTCTAGGCGCTCTCGCTTCGAGGTCAATGGGACAGCACCGACGTTTTTCGAACACATGTTTCGAGTGTTTGAGTGAAGCTGCCAAAAAGTCCAACGGGAAAGGGTTTCCGATACCGGGCTTTCAGGGACGGGAAAGAAAAGCATTTTCCGCCCTGCTCGCGAGGTCATTTCCAACGACTTGAACTTCGAGGTGTTAAAAAAAAAAGGTTATTGTTTATGATAACGTAGAACTGGAGGAAGCTTTTTCTCACATGGAATGAACTCTACGGGAAAGTGGGTTGTTTGAGAAGTCAGAGTGGAAGGTGTCTTTTTGAAAAGGATTGTTTATCAACGATTGTTTATCAACATTTGGAATTTGATAATGCATTATTCTTCTAATTCTTTTCTAAACCGTCGGGAAAAAAAATATTAATGGAGGATTCTTCTTGTAGTTTTTGTGTAC
>NW_028234410.1:181184-183684 GCF_977035675.1 Penaeus japonicus
GCGCCTTTTAGCCGGCGATGGAAAGATTTGCGATACAGGTCGGGGCTCAGGGCGCATTTACGGAAACAAAAGCTGGCAGGTTCGCGGGCGACTTATCTCGAATAAGAAACTTAGATAGGTTTAACGTCAAAAAACTTTCTGAAAGACTGAAGGCACTGAATCTCTGCCAGAAAGGTAGCTGGGAATTTCTTATTGTACAGACACACGCACACACACACGCACGCACACACACACACACACACACACATACACATACACACACGCAACTCAAACAACAACACGACACACACACACCACGTACGCACACATACACACACACACGCACACGCACACACACACACACCACACACACAAGAGACACACACACACACATCATATATATAAATAATATATAAATGTATATATATATTAAGATATATATTAATATATATATATATATATATAATATTAGAGAGAGAGAGAGAGAGAGAGAGAGAGAGAGAGAGAGAGAGAGAGATAGATAGGGAGAGAGAGAGAGAGAGATAGAGAGGGATATATATATATATATATATATATATATATATATATATATATATATATAGAGAGAGAGAGAGAGAGAGAGAGAGAGAGAGAGAGAGAGAGAGAGAGAGAAAGATAAGCCAGATTTGCGGAGCAGATGCTTCCTGCACGAGCGAGAGAGAGAGACATAGAGACAGAGAGACAGAGAGATAGATAGATAGATAGAGAGAGAGAGAGAGAGATCAGCCAGATTTGCGGAGCAGATGCTTCCTGCACGAGCGAGTGTGGACGTGTGAAAGATTGAGCCCACGAGCGTTGACTCGATCTGTGCCTGGCCGTCACTAACCCTGGTGCCCAACCGCAGCAGTGGCCGCCAGGCGACAGTGGAAACTCGTGAGCTTGGACGGGGCCCGAGAGAGAGAGAGAGAGAGTAAGAGAGAGAGAGAGAGAGAGAAAGAGAGAGAGAGAGAGAGAGAGAGAGAGAGAGAGAGAGAGAGAGAGAGAGAGAGAGAGAGAGAGAGAGAGAGAGAGAGAGAGAGAGAGAGAGAGAGAGAGAGAGAGACAGATTGGTGTGTGTGTATT
This sequence comes from Penaeus japonicus, assembly GCF_977035675.1. Classification (NCBI taxonomy): domain Eukaryota; kingdom Metazoa; phylum Arthropoda; class Malacostraca; order Decapoda; family Penaeidae; genus Penaeus; species Penaeus japonicus. The sequence continues at coordinate 182,265 of NW_028234410.1, forward strand.
GGTGGCTGAGTATGTATGTATAAGAATATAGATGAATCAATATATATATATATACATATATATATATATATATATATATAGATATATATATATATATCTATATATATATATATATATATATACATATATATGTACACAATGTATACACCTTTGATACCTGTGGCGACCTAACGGCGCACAAAAACCACGTGGACGTGAGCCAAAGTCGAGGCACACTCCGAAAAGGGGCAAAAGACGAGGCTTCTGGCAACAGTCGCAGAGCAAACACGATGATAAGATCTTTTAGAAGGATATGATAGATTGAACTGTTGTATGTCGCGCAATTCTTTTTAATTCTCCTTTCCATAGCCGATTCCTTTTGAAATCCCTTTCTTTGTATATCAGATTGCGTTTGTCGTTTGTGGACACACGCTGTTGTTTGTCCATTTCTAAGCTCGACCATATCTTGTTGGGATCGACGCGCATATCCATGTAGAAATCCTGGGCAGAGTAGATCGTGTTTTTTTTTTTTTTTTTTTTTTCATCGTGTAGCAAATACGATTTTGTGATCTGCGTCGCGACTCTCTCTTCCTCTCGTGGTATTTCATCATTTTTTTACATCATCCTTCTTCGTTTTTCATAACTTCCATTTGTCATTCTGTGCCACGAAACAATCCACAGCCACATTCTCTCTCCTCCTATATATACACATCTGTCATAGGATATTCATAATAGGACGTGTCGTTTTAATCCCCTTCGGAACATAATGTTCACATCTATGATTTTTACACCAGTGTTTTTGTTTGTTTTTGTTTGTTTTTTTTTTCGTTATTTTTCACTTTGCTATCTCTCATAGGATAGGATATTCGTAATAGGACGTGTCGTTTTAATCCCCTTCGAAACATAATGTTCACATCTATGATTTTTACACCAGTGTTTTTGTTTGTTTTGTTTTGTTTTTTTGTTTCGTTATTTTTCACTTTGCTATCTCTCATAGGATAGGATATTCATAATAGGACGTGTCATTTTAATCCCCTTCGGAACATAATCTTCACATCAATGATTTTTTTTTTATTTTTTTTTTTTTTGTTAATTAACACCAGTGTTTTTTGGGGGGGGGGGGTGTGTGTGGGGGGGGGGGGGGGGGTTTTGTTTTTGTTTGTTTTTGTTTCGTTATTTTTCACTTTGCTACACTAACGCGTAAAGAGCACCTAAACGACCCATTTCCTCTCGGAACGTTGGGGGCAAATTCATCAAAGAGAGTGTAAATATTCAAAGCATTCCACAAGCACGTCGTCACGCAATCACGCTTTTTTTCCCCGCTTTCATATTCAGTGTGTTGGTCTCCGTCAGTATGTATGAAGCTTTGTGATCGTTACGCCCAACGAGCTCCGTGTCATGGTGTTTGTTTTTGTTTTTGTGTGCCACTCGAGGAGGGAAG
>NW_028234410.1:193684-206184 GCF_977035675.1 Penaeus japonicus
GTCACCTGTTCCCAGATTCTTGCAGGAAGCCGAGCAGGAAGGCCAAGAATTCGCGAGAAATGCAAATAATCCCGAAGAACCAGTCCAGGAATCGGGTCGGATGCGGAGGCGACGGATGCGGAAACAAAAACGGTCGTCTGTCTGTCTACTGGAATCTTGACGAAGGAAAAAAGAAGCTACAGTTGTAACAGGAATATTAAATGGAAAAGGAAGTCATGCGAGATATCGTTTTGGAAATGCAACGAATTTCCGACAAGTGACAAAAGAAAAGTTTTTTTTTCATTTTTTTTATTTTTTTTATTTTATAGAGAGAGATAGATAGATAGATAGAGATAGAGAGAGAGAGAGAGAGAGAGAGATAGATAGATAGATAGAGAGAGAGAGAGAGAGAGAGAGAGAAAAGAGGATCATCAATAACATCACGATATCAAACCATACAAAAATGACATAGTAAATCTGATAAGAAATCAAGCATGGAAAAAAAGAAAATCAAAACCATCATACAAACAAAGAAACAAGAGAGAGAGAAAGAATCCATAAACCGAGGACAAATCACGAAGAAAAAGGAGAAAAGGAAGGGAGACGATAACACGCTGACCGCAACCAACGACCCACTAATGCAATAAAACCAGGAGGCGGATGCAAGAGGCCAGCCATGGGCGCCATTGCATCACCAAACGGAAAGGGCGCCCTGAGAAATGGGGTCTCAGCTGATTTGAAGGCATGCTATAAGGAACGGGAAGGACGCCGATAATAAAGCAAGGGGGTGGCAAAGGGGGGATGGGGGTGGCAAAGGGGAGAGTGGGGGGTGGAAGAGGGGAAGTGACAACGTAGAATAAAAGGTCGACGTTGCAGCCAATTAATGGATTTTATTCTATTTTCTTTTTTTTTTTTTTGCATTGAACCCTGTGGAGACATGTTGAGAGGGAGTTTTAATTTTGCGTTTGTTTATCATTTTCCTTTTTTTGAATGATCTTTATTTATATTTATGCTCTCTTTCTCTCTCACTTTCTTTCTTTCTCTCTCTCTCTCTCTCTCTCTCTCTCTCTCTCTCTCTCTCTCTCTCTCTCTCTCTCTCTCTCTCATTCTCTCTCTCCCTGTCTCACTCTCTATTTCTCTCTTTTCTCTCTCTCTCTCTCTATCTATCTCTGTCTCTCTCCCTCCCCTATCTATCTATTTACATATATGCAAATGTAATTTTATAGATGATGAAGCAGGAATATAAAACAAATCATAAAGACTTTGACTCCAAAAAACGAAGCGAATTATAAAAGTCAAAAGTGTTATTGAGAGAAAAAAAATATTCTAATAAACAACAACTTTAATGGCAAACTGTTCCCTTGGCGCCAAGATCATAGTTCTGTGGTTTTTTTTATAAGTGGGAAATTGTGTGACATGATTGGGTGAATCTGCTTTGAAAATATCAAGCTCTGTTATTATGTTCAGAGATATGAGGATGGAAAATCCCTAAAGTATATTTGACAAAATGTGTATGGGAAGACATATCAAGACATATGTATGTATACACACACACACACACACACACACACACACACACACACACACCCACACACACACCCACCCAACACACACACACACACACACATATTATATTATATCTATATATAAATATATATATATATATATAATATTTATATATACAGACTTTATAAAATATATCTATATATATAAATATATATATATATATATATATAATATATATATATATATATCAGATATGTTATATATATATATATATATATCATATATATATATTTCATATATAATTAATATATATATATACTACAGTATATATATTAATAATATATAACTATCTATATATATATAAATATATATTATATCTATATCATATATATATATATCCAGTATGATATATATATAATATATTTTGATATATATATCTAAATATATATATATTTATATATATTTACTTATCTACTATATATATCTGGATATATATATATATATATATATATTATATATATATATATATTATATATATATAATATATACTGTTCATATATATATACTTACTATATATATATATAAAATTAAATATATATATCTATATCTATACATACAATATATGTCTCAATATCTATATATATATATATATATCATATATATATATATATAAATATATATCCATATAAGTCTGTATATATGATATCTATATATATATATCAATATATATAGAAATATATATATATATGTATTGTATATATAATAAAATATACCATTATATATAATACATACATACATATATATTATATATATATAGTAAGTATATATATTATATATATATATTATATATAGATATTTGTAGATATATATATTATTATTATAATAGTATATCTATTATATATATGTCTATTCTTATCTATTGATATATATATATTATATTTTATATATTTATATATATATATATATTTATATATATATATTAGATACACACACACACACACACACACACAACCACACTCTTATATTAGTATAACATTATATATATTATATAGTAGATTTTATATATATTATATAAATATATTAGATATATATATATATATATATATATATCTCCAACCATCTATATATCCTTACATATGAAACTAACAAATACTAAACAACACCATATATCCTACAACCATATAAATAGAATCTCACTCTATATAATCTCAAACTCTCACAATCCTATCTTAAAAATCGATATAACAACACACTCTATCACAACACACAGACAAACTCACTACACATTCCCCCCACCCCACCTCACCCCCCCACACGCACCCAAAACCCCACAACCCACCCCCCCCCACACACCACCCACATCACTAACAAACATGGGGGGGAAAAAAAGTGGGGGGGGGGGTGGGTTTATTGTGTGTGTGATATTGATATTTTGAGATAAGATATTGTATATTTACACTCAAGCAAATATATATATAATAATATTATTTATTATATATATATATAATATAATAAATATATATATATATATAAAATATGAATAAATATCTATATATATATATATACCAATATCTATATATATAGACATCACGATCTCTCGCTCAAAGATAGAAAGATATGCACACCCCCACCCCCACCCACACCCCCCACCCCCCCCCCCCCCCCCCCCCCCCCACAGCAAACCCACACACACTCACTCACACACACACACACACACATACACACACACACATCACACACACACACACACACACACACACACACACACACACACACCAATACACACACACACACACACATACACACACACACACACACACACACACACACACCCACACACACCACAAACGAGAGCAGAGAGAGAGAGCGAGACACGCGCTCGCGCACCCACACACCACCAAACTATATATAAAACAACAATAATCTAACACACATATACTCACACAAAATAAATAACAACTCACACAATCAAACCACACACCAAACTCATAACTCAATATACTACAAATCAACACACACACACACACACACTCTCAGACTATATAACTCAATATCACACCAAATCACCAACACACCACACACACAAACACACTCTATCGCGCGTCGCGCTCTCATCTCTCTCGAGATCGAGCAGACAACCCACTAACACACTCATTTAAACAACACACTGACACAAGACACACTTTACTCTATCTAACTCTGCTCACTCTCTCTCTCTCACTACACAATGTCAAATCTATATAATCTAAATATATGACGACAAACACAGCGCACCTACTATCAAAATCTCGACCATATCACCAAACAAAATCTATGCCCACTCGACCCACACTTTCTCAGCTCACACCACACACTCACATAACACAAACACCAAACACAAACACACACACTAACTCAACACTGATCCTCTCTTCCTGACAATACTCTAAAAACTACTACACACCTATAAACATCACTAAGACCTGTCACACACCTTCACAACTCACTCAAAATATCTTTGAGTGTGATTTGTGTTAGTGTGTGATAGTATAGAGTGAGATATATGATTATAAAATATAGATAGTAAAAGCACAAACACTAACACTTTGCACACTCAAAAACAACAATCGACACACACTCACACACACACACACACACACACACCAACCACACACAAACACTCTCTCAAACACACACAGCACACACACACACCCCACTCACACACAGACCGACACACACTCACACACACCACACACACACACCACATACACACTCATAACACACACCTCACACACACAACACACACACACTCACCACAACAAACACACAATAGATATATATAATTATATTATATATATAATATATATATAGAAATATAGTATATATATATATATATATAGATAGTATATATATATGAGATATAGATTAACTATTCTATATATATAGATATGATATGTTTTAAACCCCCCCCCCCCCCCCCCACTCACTACCCCCCCCCCCCAACACACTAAAAAACAACAGCAATAACACACACACTTACCCAACAGCTCCCACACACATCACACCACAGCACTCTGCAAACACACACTCAAACACACACACGCCACCCCCCTACCCCACCCCCCCCTGCACACAAAAATGCCTAAAACCCCCCTCCCGCCATACTCAAACCAAATTGTTAGCCCACTAATCCTATGACGGACTAATCACGGGGAGAAAAATCATGCAAATTTGGTCTCCCGAACAAGCTCCGCAACGCGTCCCGCCTCTCTTGCAACGCGAGGCAAGCTCTCCCTTCCCCAGCCTGACGCAAATCTACTTTACAGTTCAAAGTCTGAGCGAAAGTTACGCAGGTACGTGCTTGCAAGAACATAAGTTTCCCGGCGTCCTGTCAACGAGAAATCCCCATCAATGAATTTGATTAACAGACCTTATAGAACGCCTAACGTGTGTACTGAATCGGGCTAAGCCTTCAGCCAACCCAAACTCGGCCCGTAAGCTTTAGTAAAAACAAAACGAACGCACCCGGACTTACCTTCGAAAAAGGTGGCACGAAGCGAGGAGGCACCTTTATCACAGGCATCGGAGTACACTTTTGCAAATGAATGCCGCAAATTCAGTACTATAATCTCAATTTACCGAGTATGCGTAGAGCAGTGTAGATAATCTGAGTAATGGGCGGGTCCAGCCCTTGCTTAAGACCACTCGGAAAGTTTAGTTTGGAGATGCCAGGCGAGTCGGAGGAAAGGCGAAGAGCGATCGCGCGCTCGGGGCGAATTCGACTACAGACGCTGCGAGACTCAATCTTCTTCTTGCTCTCTTCTCCTTCTTCTCTCGGAGCGTAAGTCGGTGAATTATGATATTAATGGTATTATATCAAGTACAAAACGCGCGAGCGCTGACAGGATTATTGAGTGCGATTAGAATCGACTTGAAGCATATACATTGCGGATAATCTAGTGCTTGATAAACTTGTAATGGCGCATTGAAGATCTTGCCACTTTAATCATGAATTTCATTGACAATTTAAGGATAATATTTCCTCTGCCGGACCAGCACCTGCTCGGCTGTTCCCTCTGCCACCGGGGAGCTTCCATACATAATATGTTTACGGCTCTGATGGATCAGATAATCCTATTCAGTGAATATCTTGTCCATCTACAGCTTAAAGGCTTTCTCTCACGTCTGTTCGGTTTTGTCTGTGATTCATACTTGTTTTTTCCCCCATTTTTCATAATTCTAGACAAGTATTCTCCCCTTAGAGCCACGTTATTTTTGGCTTATCTGATGAAAGGACTAGAAGACGCCCAGAGCCCCGAAAAACGATCGTTCACTTGAGGGAAAACAAGACAAACGCACTGTCCGTGCGATTTGTATGCGCCCTTCGCGTGTTAATATATAAAACTCTGTACCTGAAATGGAAGCGAATCGGACGGATCTTTGCCCATGCTCAATCTCTTTTTATCACCTGCCAGTCAGGTCTTATCCTTCGTGCCACTCGGCCTGGAATTCGCCCTTATCGCGCCTGGCCGCCGAAGGCCGCAAGTCCCCCGCCGGCCGGTGTGCAAATCATGAACGGTATGCTATATTAACCAATCGGGTCCCGGCTCGAGCCTCGTCCCTGACAGGGATATTGCAAACAAAAGGAGCCAAAAATTGACTCCTTTGTATTTTTCTATAGCGGTGTCTGTAATTCTTGGCCATCGTCATTTATACCACTATACTGCAAGCGGTTGCCCAACGGTGGCATGAGGGGCTTTCTGAAGCAGATTGGTCACTTCACTATTTTTAGCAAACCTCCATTGTATCACCATAAGCCATAAACATCGGGAATTTTCCACATACAATAAACAAGAGAGACGATCCCTGCACACACTGCCTCATCAGGTATGCATGCTAAGTTACCTAGTGATAAATAAACATATTTTTTTTTTTGCCTGTCAAGACATCAAAGTGAACCTCCCATCTCTCTCTGCAACACTCGGTAAAAACAAGATACTGGTTGGCAGGTAAGGTTCGCCAGCCTGTAGCTATTGTGAATGTAGGGCCACCCACCCCTGCCCCTTCCCTAATCCACCTCTTTCGCCCCTGTTTGTACCTCAGCTCCCCTGCCTCCTTTCCCCCTGTCCTCCTCCTCGCCCCTTCCCCCTTCCCCCCCGATTCGTTCGCTTTATCTACAGGTGAGCATCCTCTGCTCCCCCGCACTTAGAGCTCTTGTTCAGGCTGCGTCCCTATTATGCCCCATCGGCTCAGCTCTCGGGTGCGCCTCCCTTATCACTCAACCTGCATTTCCTTTTGCCACATTTCCGATTCCTTTCCCAGACCCCATTACTCACTGCATCTCTATTTGCTTGCTCAAGAGTCCACAATCCCTCTCCACTGCCTCACCTTCCGGACTCCACAATCCACATTCTTAACATCTTACCTGCTTCACTCCTGACTCACTCCACACTGTTTGTATGTATCTCATTGTATATGCTCGCCTGATCCACTCTCGTATTCTTCCTTGTCTTTTTATTCTTTGCTTTTTTTATTATTTTCTTTTTTTTTTCTTTTTTTGGTTGGCATTCCCTTTCTCCTCATCTTTTTATTCTATTTTTCTGGCACACTCTCCTTCCCCTTCTTTGCCAGCACAGTGCCTCTGTTGGGAAGTCCCTTATTATTGCTTTCTCCAGCTCCTCCTCCTCTTCCTCCTCCTCCTTCTTATTCTTCTTATTTTTCCTCTACTTCTTCTTCTTTTTTCTTCTTTCTTCTTCTTCTTCTTCTCCTTCTCCTCTTTTAGTATCATTACTCCTCTCCTCGTTTCTTCTTCCTCCTTCTTCAAAATTTCTACTGCCATTCATTCTCTTCCTTCTATTCCTTCTTCTTCCTCTCTTTCACCTCCCCTTCTACCTACTCCCTTCTGTCCCCCTCCCCTTCCCTCTCCCTGCCCTTATTCTCTCTCTCTCCTTCTCCCTCGTCTCCCCTCTCCATCCCCCTCCCCCACTCACTTCACCATCACCATTACCTTCTTCTTCTTCTCCTTTTTCTTCCCCTCTTCCTACACTTCCTCGTACTATCACATCCGTTGCTATCTCCATTACCATTCCCGTCATTTTCATCACCATCATTTCCATCATCACTATATCCATCACCATAGTCATCATCACATCCATGAATCTCCCATTAATTCCATCATCACCACCACCATCATATCCATCATCATTATCATCACGACCATCACCATCACCACCACCAACATAATCATCACCACATCATCATCATCACCACCACATCAATCATCACAAATTTCACCATCGCCACCACCACCATCACCACCACCACCACCATCCCCCCCCCCCCCCCAACCCTCTTCTCTTCCCCTTGTTAAAATCTCCAAAACACCTTTCAGGTTCAAAGCGATACCCGGCAGAACAACACCACCTCTGCATCACCCAATAACAAAAGGAGTTGACTCAGCTTGTGTAGTTGACTGTGGTAGAGTGTGGTAGAGCGTGGTATTGTGGTAGAGTGTGGTAGAGTGGGGTGAAGTGTGGTAGAGTGTGGTAGTGTGTGGTAGGGCTTGGTATTGTGGTAGAGTGTGGTAGAGTGGGGTGAAGTGTGGTAGAGTGTGGTAGTGTGTGGTAGGGCTTGGTATTGTGGTAGAGTGTGAAAGAGTGTGGTAGAGTGTGGTGTTGTGGCAGAGTGTGGTAGCTTGTAATGGTGGAAAGTGTGGAGTGTGGGGTAGAAGGGTGTAGAGCGTGGTAGGTCTTGGTATTGTGGCAGAGTGTGGTAGAGTGGTAGAGCGTGGTAGAGTGTGGGAGAGTGTAGGAGAGTGGGGTAGGTCTTGGTATTATGGTAGAGTATGGTAGTGTGGTAGGGCTTGGTATTGTGTGGCAGAGTGTGATAGTGTGGTAGAATGTGGTAGATCGTGGTATTGTGGTAGAGTGTTGTAGTGTTTGGTACTGTGGTAGAGTGTGGTATATCGTGGCAAAGTGTGACAAAATGAGGTAGATCATGGTTGAGGGAGATCATTGGTAGATTGTGGTATAGTGTTGCAGAGTGTGGTAGAGTGTGGTAAAGGGTTGTAGAGAATGTTAGAGTGTTGTAGATTGTGGTAAAATGTTGTAGAGTGTGATAGTGTTGTAGATTGTGGTAGAGTGTTGTAGAGTATGGTGAAATGAAGGATAGAGTGGTAAAGTGGGGGGGGGGGGGGGGGGGGGGGGGGGGGGGGGGGGGGGGGGGGGGGGGGGGGGGGCAGCAAAGTGTTGTAGAGCGTGTTTTGTGGCAAGTGTGGTAGTGTGTGGCAGAGTGTTGTTAGAGCGTTGATTGTGGCAGAGTGTGGTAGTGTGTGGCAGAGTGTTGTAGAGCGTGGTATTGTGGCAGAGTGTGGTAGTGTGTGGCAGAGTGTTGTAGAGCGTGGTATTGTGGCAGAGTGTGGTAGTGTGTGGCAGAGTGTTGTAGAGCGTGGTATTGTGGCAGAGTGTGGTAGTGTGTGGCAGAGTGTTGTAGAGCGTGGTATTGTGGCAGAGTGTGGTAGATCGTGATACTGTGGTAGAGTGTGGTACATCGTGGCAAAGTGTGACAAAATGCGGTAGATCAATGTTGAGGGAGATCATTGGAAGATTGTGGTAGAGTGTGGTAGAGTATGGTAGAATCTTGAATAATCTGATAAAGTGAGATAGAGAATAGTAGAATATTGCAAATCGTAGACGAGTGTGTGATCAAGTGCGGCAAAGAAACAAAACAAGAGTGTGGTAGAGTGCGGTCCTAATAGCGGCTGGTGATAGCGGTTGTGGTAGCAGCGTTGGGAAGCTCAGGTTGGAGAGAGAGAGAGAAAAAAAAACTCATATGTATATTAGCTGGCTCTGGCGTCCTTAGTCTCCCGGACAAGGATAAAGGATATTTGAAGAGGTGCGTTGCATCATTGTAGAAGCAAGTGCAAGCAGCAACAGCATAGAGAGCGATGACGGTGGAATTAGATGAGGATTATGATAATTATGATGATAACAAAGATGGCGACGATGAAGGATGGTGATGATAAAGATGATTGAGGATAATGATGATTAATATAAAGATGATTGAGGATAATGATGATTAATATAAAGATGATTGAGGATAATGATGATTAATATAAAGATGATTGAGGATAATGATGATAAATATAAAGATGATTGAGGATAATGATGATTAATATAAAGGTGATTGAGGATAATGATGATTATTATAAAGATGATTGAGGATAATGACGATTAATATAAAGATGATTGAGGATAATGATGATTAACATAAAGATGATTGAGGATAATGATGATTAATATAAAGATGATTGAGGATAATGATGATTAATATAAAGATGATTGAGGATAATGATGATTAATAGAAAGATGATTGAGGATATTGATGATTAATATAAAGATGATTGAGGATAATGATGATTAATATAAAGATGATTGAGGATAATGATGATTAATATAAAGATGATTGAGGATAATGAAGATTAATATAAAGGTGATTGAGGATAATGATGATTAATATAAAGATAATTAAGTGGATGGTGATAGAGATAATTAAAAGTTGATGACGATGAGTGAATGATTAAAGACGGGTCGATAAATCAGTTGATAAGTGAGGTTGATAAATAGTAGATAAATCCATCAATCTGTTAATCAATAAGAGATGAGATGGAAATGAGGCTGGAGGTACGATAGCAAGGTAAAAGCTGAAATGGAATTTTCAATGTGTTTTATACATTATTTGTAACGCTTTGACTCCGCCTAAAGCTTACTTTTGTTATCATATTAGTACATAACAGTCTATATTAATACTAAATCGATGTAACCAATTTATATCTATGAATTATGATGCTTGGGTAACAAACCTCTACATATTTTTTCCTTTTAGAAAAAAATAACTTTTGCTTTCTCAAACTTTTCTAGAAGACTCTCGCGCTCCGTATAACATCGTTCACACTCGGGAAACAAACACACATAAAGCGCATATAAAAATCTGAAACTCGTCCGAAATGCCAAGAATCGCACACATCTGCTCATCCAAGAGAATATCTTTTTTTTCCTGCTCATATCATAACGTCATTAGAGAGAAAAAAAAGAGAAAAAAAGCCCCCCCCCTTAATCTCCACAAAGCCGGGATCAAATGGTTTATTTCCTTTGTTGTTTCTGGAAGCTCCACAGTTATTCCTTCTATTACCCGTTAAAGACACAGACAGACAGGCAGACACCACAAGAAACCTTAAAGACAGACAGACAGACACCACAAGAAATCTTAAAGACAGACAGACAGACACACACCACAAGAAACCTTAAAGACAGACAGACAGACACCACAAGAAATCTTAAAGACAGACAGACAGACACACACCACAAGAAACCTTAAAGACAGACAGACAGACACCACAAGAAATCTTAAAGACAGACAGACAGACACACACCACAAGAAACCTTAAAGACAGACAGACACACACCACAAGAAACCTTAAAGACAGACAGACAGACACCACAAGAAATCTTAAAGACAGACAGACAGACACACACCACAAGAAACCTTAAAGACAGACAGACACACACCACAAGAAACCTTAAAGACAGACAGACAGACTCCACAAGAAACCTAAAATAAAGACAGACAGACACCACAAGAAACCTCAAAGACAGACAGATACACAACACAAGAAACCTTAAAGACAGACAAACAGACAGCACAAGAAACCTTACAGACAGACAGACAGACACCACAAGAAACCTTAAAGACAGACAGACAGACAGACACCACAAGAAACCTTAAAGACAGACACCACAAGAAACCTTAAAGACAAACAGACAGACACCAGAAGAAACCTTAAAGACAGACAGACAGACACCACAAGAAACCTTAAAGACAGACAGACAGACAGACACCACAAGAAACCTTAAAGACAGACACCACAAGAAACCTTAAAGACAAACAGACAGACACCACAAGAAACCTTAAAGACAGACAGACAGACAGACACCACAAGAAACCTTAAAGACAGACACCACAAGAAACCTTAGAGACAGAAAGACAGACACCACAAGAAATTTTAAAGACAGACAGACAGACACCACAAGAAAACTTAAAGACAGACAGACAGACACCAGAAGAAACCTTAAAGACAGACACCACAAGAAACCTTAGAGACAGAAAGACAGACACCACGAGAAATTTTAAAGACAGACAGACAGACAGACACCACAAGAAACCTTAAAGACAGACAGACAGACAGACACCACAAGAAACCTTAAAGACAGACACCACAAGAAACCTTAGAGACAGAAAGACAGACACCACAAGAAATTTTAAAGACAGACAGACAGACACCACAAGAAAACTTAAAGACAGACAGACAGACACCAGAAGAAACCTTAAAGACAGACAGACAGACACCACAAGAAACCTTAAAGACAGACACCACAAGAAACCTTAAAGACAGACAGACAGACACCACAAGAAATCTTAAAGACAGACAGACAGACACCACAAGAAACCTTAGAGACAGAAAGACAGACACCACAAGAAACCTTAAAGACAGACAGACAGACAGACACCACAAGAAACCTTAAAGACAGACACCACAAGAAACCTTAAAGACAGACAGACAGACACCACAAGAAATCTTAAAGACAGACAGACAGACAGACACCACAAGAAACCTTAAAGACAGACACCACAAGAAACCTTAAAGACAGACAGACAGACACCACAAGAAACCTTAAAGACAGACAGACAGACACCACAAGAAACCTTAAAGACAGACACCACAAGAAACCTTAAAGACAGACAGACAGACACCACAAGAAATCTTAAAGACAGACAGACAGACACCACAAGAAACCTTAGAGACAGAAAGACAGACACCACGAGAAACCTTAAAGACAGACAGACAGACAGACACCACAAGAAACCTTAAAGACAGACAGACAGACAGACACCACAAGAAACCTTAAAGACAGACAGACAGACACCACAAGAAATCTTAAAGACAGACAGACATACACCACAAGAAACCTTAGAGACAG
>NW_028234410.1:248684-253684 GCF_977035675.1 Penaeus japonicus
ACTGTGTAAGTAGTGTAGGGAGAATCGCGTGTGTATGTGTTTTGCTGTGTTGGTGTGTGTATTTCTAAATTCATGTGTACGTCCGTTTGTGTTTGATTGCTAAATTTCTTTACTTAAAAGGGTATTTATCTTTTTTGTAAGGAGAGATAATCAAATTCATATTTTTGCTAAATTTGTTATATTTTTACTTGATAGAATACAGGGCATTAAAATCGTCAACAATACAGTATAGGAATAAATCTTCTTATCTTTGAAGTATCTTTTTGTATTACATCAAACTACTGCATAATGCATACTATTCCCAGGTGTAGAGGGCACATTCTTACACTATATTCTTAGGCTCGAGAGAACATGAATCCTAGAGTCCTACAAAGAGGCAGTATTGTAACGAATGAAATTTGAATTTGAATACCTTGGCTGTGACGTCCATCTCGTCGACTTGGATTTTAATGAACATCGCTCTTTTTCCATTGAAGAAGTCTCTGCATTGTGTTAAGAGTACATATTCACTTAATTAATTTCCTAGGATAATGTTGATACCTTGATGCGTGGGGCAAGAAAGTCAACTCAATTTTTTTTACGAGTTCAATATCACACATGTAGTAAAACAGTTATAAATGAAAATTAATAATTTTCACGATGCAAAAATAAACATTTAACGTTTCGATAAAAAAATATATATAAATAAATAAATAAATAAACAAATATATATATATATATATATATATATATATATATATATATATATATATATACATATATATATATACACACAGTTCAGTGTCACAAAAAGTTATAAATGAAAATTAATAATCTTCACGATGCAAAAAATAAACACTTAACGTTTCGATAAAAAAAAAAAAAATCTTAGTAATTCAGATGAATACATGACATCGAAAAGTCAGTCACAACTTGAAATATCCTCAGACAAGTACTCACCCTGTTAGCGCACCTGTCCTCGTATAGTGTAAGGTGATCCTACCTGTTAAGTCTCTATTCTAAAACCTTATGAATGAAATAATTATGTTGCCTCGAGTCCATGCTCTGACGTGGGAAGAAAGAAAGGAAGAAAAGGGGGGAGGGAGAGGGGAAGGAGAGGGGGTAGAAGAAGAATTAGAGTAGATAGAAAGGAAGTTGAGAGTGAAGAGAAGGAAATAAGCTTTGGTCTTTTTTGTGTAAGAGGAGTTCTTGTGTAAGAATTATTCTTCAATTTGTCACGAAAATAAGAAATAAGAAGAGGTGTAGATATGTTGCATTACATTACATTGCATTTATACCAAAAGTAATAGAAACAAATTCAACAAATTGACAGACAAATGGGTAAGCAAACGAGTCCTTTTTATCTCACATATTGCATTTTATTAGATTGGTTTGTTGCATAACAGAACAATTAATACCGGTATCGCTGAAATTGGAAATAGAAATATACTGCGTCTGTTTCGACTGGCCTGTAATTTCTTTTCAGAGTCAAAAGTTCTGAACTATCCAATGGACCACATGGCAACATATGCAACATATTCATATCTACATTAGCACTGACTTTAATGCTGATGTTGGCGCAACGTATAGTCTTCTGTAAATGGTCTCAGCAATGCGACTGATGGGTCATCCTGTTGCGTTCATATTGCTATGATACGTATGATTCAGTATGGAACACCTTTATCACACAAACACATATGAAAAAGAAAAAAATATATATACATACATACATACACACACACACACACACACACACACACACACACACACACACACACACATATATATATATATATATATATATATATATATATATATATATATATATATATATATATATATATATATATAAATCATATCCCTCCAATAAGAGAAACCAAAGACGAAGGATCTTGGCTTAATATAAGCTCGCAACATCAACTTCACGAAACCCAGTTTGTTGACTCTTCTCACAAGTTGAGGCTGAGGGTGCGGATGGAGGGGAGGGGGAGAGGGGGGAAGGGGGGAGGGGGGGGCACTCCCAAAGCCCATAGCCGAGTGTCATGACTGGCGAATCATGGGACCGGAGGCATGGCTACCACCATCTATCAGCTGGTAGAGTGTGTGACGTCAAGATATGCCTAAGCTTTCATGTAAGTGAAACATACAGCCTGACACACATACACACAGACGCAAATAAACATGTATATACACTGATCTAAACAAGAATCTTCCCTTCAGTAAGAATCAAGAGTTTGAAAACAAGTATATACATTTCTTTTTTTTTTCTTTTTTCTTTTTTTCTTCTTCTTCCTTACCCTCGCAACAGTAGTGTCCGTCCGACGTTATCACTGTCCGTGCCAGGTCATTCCAAAATGTGTCTTATACCATCCTTCAATAAGCCTCATTCTCCCCTGTCGTGCCTAATATATCGGGGAACGGTGTTGCAACTTTAAACCGTATGTCCTCTTGGCATAAGGACGAAAGGCTGACGCGTCTTCAAGATGTCATAAAGTAAAGTTCATCTCAATCCGTTTGCATATTGAGTCAGAGTGTTAGAGGAGGGGAGGAGGGGGGGGAGGTAGATGAGGTGGTGGGGAGGGGAGGGGTGTAGAAGTGGTAGGTAGGGGAGGGGGGGTAGTAGAGGTGGTAGGGAGGCGAGGGGGGGGGGAGCACACTGGACGCTGCGCTCTGTCGCTCGGTTGCTCTGTCGCTCCCGCCCTCAAGAACTTCCAAACCTCCAGGTCTATGGGTGTAATGACTTCCGAAGTTGGAGGAGGAAATAGGGGAGGGATATCGGAGCGAGACAGAGAGGGATAGAGAAACGGAGAGAGAGCGAGATAGATAGAGAGAGCGAGATAGATAGATAGAGAGAGAGAGAGAGAGAGAGAGAGAGAGAGAGAGAGAGAGAGAGAGAGAGAGAGAGAGATAGAGAGAGAGAGAGAGAGAGAGAGAGAGAGAGAGAGAGAGAGAGAGAGAGAGAGAGAGAGAGAGAGAGAGAGAGACACCTACGCACAGGTTGAAAGAGAGAGAGAGAGAGAGAGAGAGAGAGAGAGAGAGAGAGAGAGAGAGAGAGAGAGAGAGAGAAATAGATAGAGAGAGAGAGAGAGAGAGAGAGATGGACAGATAGATAAATAGATAGATAGATAGATAGATAGATAGAGAGAGAGAGAGAGAGAGAGAGAGCGAGAGGAAGGGATGGCGTTATGGGTGAGTGAGAGTCAATCACAGATTCATGTTTTTTGTCCGTCAAGTGTTTTCCTTCCACTCGTCCCATAACAGCTTTCGTGTCATGTAGCGGCGATTCCCATATGTAAAAAAAAAAAAAAAAAAAAAAAACATCAAGAGCGCCTGTTTATAATTTGGAGCGACAAAAATCCTTTGTCGAGTCCGTAAAAAAAAGTGTGTTTGTACTGTTTTTATCTTTTATTTATTTGTGTTTTTTTCAACACTGGAATCGTGGCGTGGTAATTTATAAACTGTTGTATTTATCAGCAATGAAACAAATTAAAGTTTAAGTTAACTTTAGTGGGAATCTGCCTTTTTACTTACCCGCGTAGTCTTTTTTTTATATTTGATTAATATCTGTTTATCATTTTTCATCTTTTTCGCGTCTGTCACATGTCAAAAATCTTCGATAACAGACAATGACGTAATTATACTCTGCTTCACTCGAATGCGCTGAGAAGCCATATGCATCCCAGGCGGCATTGCAACAGTTATGTACATTCCGTGTTCACCTGTTAAGCGGTTCCACTGCATGACTTGACACTCCACATTTCCCGCAGACTTTATGCATGACGCGGCTGGCAGGAGGAACAAAATTCATACTTCTCCTGGCGACTCGGGCAAGCAGAGCCAGGACCGAGTGTGTGTGTGTTACCAAGTTAGAGATATCTTGTACATTAAAGCTACCAGTACTATTTTAATGATTCTTTTTATCACCTATGTAGGACAAAAATTTATATCAACCTGGATCAGAAATCTACTTAAATCTACCAGCACTGTTTTAACGATTAATTTTACTTCCTATGTAGAAACAGAAACCATCAACCTAGATAAGAAATCTACCTTGAATGAAGTCCTAAGACCGTACTTATTTTTTATTTTTTTATTATTTTTTTTTTTAATCTTTGAAGACAAGGCTCCCTGTCTACCTTAATGTTAATAAGAAAGACCATAACTCAGGTTAGCAACTAAATCTAAATATCATCTAAGTACTAAAGAATAATATTCAATGTACATCTCACAGGAACATCTCACGGTGGCTCATGTTACGGTAAGACATGACATAAAAAAGACGCCTAGATGCCTAGCTAACTAAATCTTTTCGTTCCTGTTCCTTTAAGAAAGGACGTCGGGAGAGAGAGTCAGATGGCCCTTGCACGTATGCTAATTTGAAATGCAGGTGTACTTCAGCTTCTCGCGTACTGCTCTTTGTTGTATGAATGCTCTGCTTCCTGTGGCCGTTTTCCTTCCTCTGGATGACGTATATTAATTACTGAATATCTGTTCATTATTGGATTTATTATTCATTTATTGTTTAGTGTCTATCATTTATCATATTGGATTTATTATTCATATATTGTTTATTATCTGTTATCTATCATATATTGTTTATTATCTATCATCTATCATATATCATTTACTATTCATCATTCATTATCTATTATATATCATTTACTATTCAGTAATTATTATTTATCATCTATCATTCAATTTGTATCATCTGTTATGTTTTATCTACTATCTATTAGTTAATTATTTATCTCTATTTATCACATCTCCATTCATAACTGATTAATTAATTACCGAATTAATTACGATTCGGCGCTTTTGGCGGAATCGCTTTCATGTAATTAGGAAGCAGCAACAGATCACGATTCTATAAATAAATAAAATATATAAGAAAAATCCAACGCAACTTGAATTAATAAGATTATACAAACGAAGTACAAATTTAGATAAGAATATCATCATAAACAATCATACATATAGATAAACCTCCTTTCATTCTAGCTATTTAAAGAATCCTATAGATC
>NW_028234410.1:266184-268684 GCF_977035675.1 Penaeus japonicus
TATACATATACATATACAATACATACACACACACACACACTTTTTCTCTATTTATCCATATTCAGATTAAATGAATTAAGAAGAGGAAGGAATTCCAATTTTTTCCCCAGCGTTTATTTGCAACCTACTTAATGAATGATGTCTCTCAAAGATCTTAAAGATTTTTTCCTAAATACCGAAATGGGGTTGTGAAACTTCGTGTTTGACGTGTGAAGTGGTTGCGTGGTGAATGTGTTTTTGTAACGACACTGCCACCAAAATAATATCCCCATTTCATAAGTTACTAACAGGTTTATTGAACAAGAAAATGAAAGGCAACCATAAAAATCTGCTAATGAAACCAATGCCTCTCTTGTTAAGGTAAATAATGGAAGGGGAAAAAAAAAATAAGGAAAAAAAATGCCATAATCATAAACAGATTCCGACCCGTCGATTGGAAAGCAATCAAAGAATTAAATGAATTACGGTGTGTGCGCCCCAGACTCACTCGTTATGACCTCATATTAAGAAAAAAAAAAAAAAAAAAAAAAAAAAAAAGTTGGGGCTCGATGGACAATAGACAAACTAAAGGGGGGTAATTGTGCCTCATTTAGTATGCAAATGTGATGAGGAATTGCCACCTAAATGTTATCCTCAGGTAATCGCATATATGTGTTCCTATTTGGTGAGAGGAAATGCCGGCTGATTGCTAGTGGGATGGCCACTTATTTCTCTATTTTGACGGCCGGGATCGCGTCTGGGGGGGGTCGGGGGGAGGGATGGGGATGGGGGGAGGGGGTATTATGCGAGGGTCGAGTTAAAGGGAGGGAAGGAGGAGGGAGGATGTGAAGGATGGAGGAAGGAGGGAGACTGAGAAGGAGAGAGAGAGTGTGAGAATTAGAGGGGGGAGAGAGAGAAGATAGATAGATAGATAGATAAGGAGAGAGTATATCAACAGGATACAGCAGTGCAGAGCAGGATTGCATAAGAGTGCTAATCGGATTTCTTCGTTTGCGTCCTTGCGTTGTCCAAAGGACTCAAAGAATCCTCAAACTTTTGCAACTTTTAATGGCCTTTATGTTTACCTATCACTTTAAAAGCCATTTAGAGGCATCGTAAAAATTTCCCGCGTAATTTTTTTCCCAGCACTCAAGTGTTGTTTCAAAGCTTATGAATAAATACTCTTCAGTTACGGGACTCTAAAACAACTCCGTGGAGAGCGAGACTAAACAATAGGCTCGTCCAACTCTCAGCTATTGAGTGTTCTGACAAGTCGGTTGAGATCAAATCCCATTTAGCTCTTTTCATCCTCGACGCTTTCGGTGTTGAACCCTCCTCCATGTGACGCCTTTTGTTCGTCGCTTCATTGACAGCCCTTCAAACCTGTATTCTGTTTTCAAAACTCTACAATGCCATTGAATTACTAAGTGGGCATTTTGAGAATTTGAATGGGCCGTTAAGGATATCTTAAGTCGGCTTATTTTTGTTTAAATTTTTATCGCTTGATTTTGGCAAGATAGTCTGCCCAGGCAAGCCACGAGCGTGTGTTTTCTTTTTTTTTCTGTCTCTCTCCTGATTTAAGATAAATATTTTTTTTGAGCACTTGGCATATTCAGTAGACCACTTATGAGGACTTTTACTTATTTTCCTCAGAACTAAATATAAGGAATAACATTTTCCGAATATTTAAACAAGAGCAATATATTCAAAACAACTGACTTTTCTCTGGATCAGCGAGCGAAGGCGAACAGAGATCATAACATGAAATGAAAACATATTGCCGTATTGCTGTGTTGATTAAAAGGGTTATAATATTGCCTATTCCCTGGACACTGGGATGTGAAAATAATCTAATGAATACTATTACGGTCGCTGAATTGCTCTTCAGCCCCGTATTGCAGAGCGGTTGGGGAATATTGCACCTCGTCTCCCGTTTTATATTTGAATGAATTAATTTCATATGATATTGACAAACTCAAAATAATAACTGATCCCTGAATGAACGATAAACACGGTGATTATGACAAGGCGGAATACACAATAAGTCCCGTATGATAAACACAACAATAAAGAATATCTAAAACAAATCCGTATCTACTAAATTATTCCACAGTAGAAAAAAAGATAAACAAAACTCGAAGATCGAAATGAAATAAAAGAAAATATTGAGAGAGATGAGCACCTTTATCAAAACTCTAGAAAAAAAACATAAACAAAACTCGAAGATCGAAATGAAATAAAAGAAAATATTGAGAAAGATGAGCACCTTTATCAAAACTCTCTCGATATTGCTTAGAGCAACAGATATAACAATGATAAGGATAACAATAGCATTATAAATAACGTCAAAGGAATACAATTGAAAAGGGTGATTGTTCTTGTGGCAGAGATTGAGTCGGACAAACCGGCTTTCGAATGTCCTCTTTGTTAAAGCTTTAAAGAGAAAAATTAAGGGATTTTTTTTTTCAATGTTAGTTTGTCGTATCTGTAAGAATCAAGAAGGTATTGATCAGAAATATGT
>NW_028234410.1:273684-276184 GCF_977035675.1 Penaeus japonicus
AGGCTTTAGGAAGATTTGGTTCGTACTATATGCCACTGGGCAGTTGGGGGAGGCTACCCTGCTATCATCCCCCCCACCCCCCGAACCCCCGACCCCCCCGACCCCCCCACGCCCCGCGCCAGGCAGGAGGATATCGGGACGTGGCGCGGTTTGTTGCGCCGCCGACCAATCAGCAGGAAATGCAAGACATGAATTCTCAACGAACTGAATCAGGGAGGGATTGCACGGCCTCCAAAATATACGGGAGAGGGCGGCGGCGGCGGCGGAGCTACGGACGACACGGCGAATATCATAGAGTCATCTAACAAGGGGCTTCGGTGGGACTGCGACAGGATGAGATTGTGCGTTGGCATCACCGAAGGCAGCGTCTGACGTCAGGTGCTTGTGGGTAATGATAGCCAGCGCCCCTGAACCTTCCCTTCGGGCCGCCACACCGAGCTAACAACAGGTTGTCGGAGAAAGTCAGAATTCGGGTATCGTGTGCAGCGCCCCCAGCCTCCCACGGCGACTCGCTTCCATGACTAGAATGAAGCAGAATTATTCAAATGAAACGTTAGATAATTAGGCACGATGACTGATCATGGGTACTAGGGCACCACCTCACCGTGGAATAACGGACAGCGAAACTATACGTGTAGTACACTGTTAATATATTCCGCATCGAAGAAAAAAAAAGTAATGCTGGATATATTCGTGGCTTCGAAGCACCGTCGACCGAACCGAACCGCATCCATAATCATTCAGACCATTAGCAATTTTACAGGTGGTTCAGTTCCGCGGTCTCGAACCCCTCCCTGCCCGAAGCCTCGACGCCGTGAGTTGGATCAGATAGCGGCGTCAAGTATGCAAACAGTAATCAAGTCCCAATAAAACCGGTTATATTATTAGACTCTTAAGATGTTACTTTACGAGTCATTTTATATCATTTTCTCACTCTTGCCTGCAATATGATCCGCAGGTGATAAAGCTCAGGTAATTCAACATTTCTTTGCGCATCTCTTAACGACGTTTTTCATTACCGCGATTCGTGGTTGATTAGCGCGGCGATTGGGGATCTGAGAAGCAAATTGGCCTCGTCGACGCGGGGATTTCCGACGGAACAGAAGCTCCGTCGAGCGCCCGTCCAACCAGCCGGGCAACCCGCTTGATGTGGTCGCACGTCGGACCTCCTATCTTGTCTCCTATCATGGGCTACTAATTTGAATACCAGCTGTAGCTAATTTATGAGACAAACTTATGTTTAACGTCGCAGGAATCGCTTGCAGATTATAATGCAAATGAATGAAAACTGCAACCAAGAGAATTATTTAAGGATGTTTTTTTTTTTTTTTTTTTTTTTTCATGGGTTAATTGTGCGTTGGTGGAAGTCCTGTCACACCTGTGTCGGTTTTGTTTGTTTGTTTGGTTTCTTTCTCATCTGTCTATTCTCCATTCATGCCTCTACTCCTTCGTTTCCCCATTTTGTTTTCTCTCTCTCTTTCTTCCATCCCTTCCTTCCCTCTGTCTGTCTCTATCATCATAATCATCATCGTCATCCTCATCATCATTACCACCATCATCACCATTATCATTACCACCACCACCATAATCATCATCATCACTACCACTACAACTATCACCGTCATCATCATCATCATCATTATCACCAACATCATCCTCATCACCACCACCACAACCACCATCATCATAATCATCACTACCACCACCATCATTATCATCAGCACCATCATCACAGCACCAGAACCACCACCACCACCATCATCCTCATCATCAGCATCATCCCTTCACCACCACAACCACCACCATTCTCATCACTCTCATCGTCATCACCCTCATCATCACTGTTTCCATGACATGTTTTGGCTGCGGTCAAGCGCTGACATCGTCAGCTGATCGCTCTGTGGACCCACGTCAGCTGTTGATATAATTGTTTCATAATTTTTACAATGCGGATGTTATGTCCTCATCACGTTCACTCTTTGAAATACGAGGCTTCCCCCGGCGGAATGTTTTGTTTTATTGTTGTTGTTCTGAATTGCAACAGAGCAACAATAACAACAACAGCAAAAAACAATTTGGGATTATATGAGAATGAATTGGTCACCGCACTATATGAACGTAACTGTCGGCGCATGAATTTTGACCGTGTACGCTTCGGGATCGTATGCATATTGCAGTGCATGGGAGCACTGATCAACACACGTCCTGAACCATTCATATTACTTTAACGGTTAACGTCGAAAATCGTGAAAAATCGAGCCCTATGCTCGGGTCTCATTCATGCCTAACCTCATTCCGAAATCATATATGTATTCATGAACATTTCCCAAAACCGTGTTCACATTTCCCCCCCCTCCCCCCACCCCCCTTCCATGCATAGTGCTTGAACTATGAATGCCCCGATGAATGCATAGTGCATATTGGCTTTCGGACACTTTCTGAACCGGCCTGCAGCGAACCGAACCGCATGTCACCGATCACTTTTCCCGATCATGTCGTA
>NW_028234410.1:281184-283684 GCF_977035675.1 Penaeus japonicus
GTGTGTGTGTGTTTGTTTGTGTGTGTGTGTGTGTGTGTGTGTGTGTGTGTGTGTGTGTGTGTGTGTGTGTGTGTGTGTGTGTTTATATATATATATATATATATATATATATATATATATATATATATATATATATATATACATATACATATACATATATATATGTATATACGGATTTGGAAAGGTTCGGAATTAGGAACTATTTTCCTCGTAAGAAAAAGTGGAAAGTGAATTAATCCATTCTTGGGCCCCAAAAACAGTATTAGGACACTTTTAACAGGAAATATACAATATTCAAGGTTGAAAAAGATGAGTAAATGCCCTGAGTATCAAATGATAATAACAAAAAACACGAAATAAATGTACTAACATGAAAATAACTGCATTAACCTCAGTGGCGAGTTCTGAGGCGAAAGTGGAAGTAAGTGGAAAGGGGGGAAAAGGGGGAGGTAGTTTTATTGCTTCGGTGAGGCAACTTCCATGCTAACATCAGATGACTGTGCTTTTGGAGGTTGCTTTCTTTGTCAATTAATTAACATCACTTACAGAGGGTTGAGGCGGGCAATATGAACGACTTTAACGCTCTGTTGGCAATTCGGTTATAAAAATACATTTGGAATTTGAGGCAGAATTTTTTCGAATTCACGGTTCGAAACGAGAGGCGTTCGGAATTAGGGGTCACAAATATTCCAAAAGGTGCGTGAGGGAAAGGGCATCACAGTCAGTTCAGGATTTAGAATTTCGTTCCTTCATTGTAAGATATTTCCACAACAGAGTAATTCACCGGAGATGCGTCACTGGATGACGTCATTTGCGAAAACGTTTTATTTTTTTTTTTTTTTTGCTTTACGTGAAAGTGATTAAGATCGCGGTTCATCGTAGGAGACAACCCGACAGTGAAATATGGGTCAATATCCAGTCAGAAAATAAGAAAATAATGGGAAATTATTAACATTAACAAATTATTAATTTATCAATTGATAAATCAATTATTGACAAATGTTTAACAGTAAAGGAGATGGTAAAGGAGCTATAATATTTGTATGTTTGTATTATGTGTCATGAGGGCTGAACGGCCAGGTCAATAATATCAATGATAACGCCCATTTTTCATGAATAAGAAAGAAAAATACAGGGGATAAAGTGAGCCTAATAATATATAATATTCAGCCAGGGAATAGGAGTAAAATGGGGTAAGAATGAGAACATCACGCGCTCGGGCTGGTGATTTAGAAGAGTAAAGAGGGAATAAAGAGAGTAAAGAAACGAATCCAAAACGGGATGAACCATTAGCATGATTCGATAAACCCTATTGAAAATCCTTAATTAAGGAGTTGCGTAATAGGCATTAGAATGGATGGACCCAATCACGAACCCATTATTTATAGGCCATTAATATCCTTTAGTTAATAAATGTTAAAAAGGAGATCATTCTTTTCTTTATTATGTCTTACACACCTTAAGGGAAACCCAGTCAGACTCACGTGCCTTTGAAGACTAATAATCACATTACCATTATTTTATATGATTTTATTATTTTTTTCCTCATAATTGTTCGGGGTTTTCCTTAGGACTTCCTCATAAAAAAAAGATAAACCTCTGAGTGATGAGGTGAAATAGTAAATAAAGTTGAAATTCACATATATGATATACCGTACGTGGTGACACCGACAGCTTTACAAATAAATTTAATCTGACATATATATATATGTATATACACACACACACATACATATACACATGTACATACAGTATATGTTCATTATATACATACATGCCAAAAGGACAAAAACAAAGCCATTAGTAGATTGGAAGAAAACACACTGGAATCCCTCGAGCAACCCATTGTTCCGCCCACTTTGAGGGGATTGCATCTCCCTTAATTCAAAACAGAGCAGAAACAACACCGTTCGGTTACGCCAGACAAACAACGGCCGCCTATCGCGTCCCCAGCGCCCCCTCTCGCCCCCCCCCCCTCTGCCTCCGCCCGGTCTTCGCTCCGCCCGAGAAGGCTCACACATAATCCTGGCCGCCCGCCGCCCATCCGTTACCGACTTGCCGCTGAGATGCTCTTCTCTTCACTCTCCCCCCCTCCCCGCCCGTCCCCTCTCACGTTCCTTCAAAACTTTTCTTCTCTTCCCTCTCACCTCCCTCCCTCTCTTTTCCCTCTCACCTACTCTCGCCCCCTACCCCTACTCCTCCTCTCCCTCCCCTCTCCCTCCCATCCTTCTTACTTACTCTCCCCCTTCTATCTCACCTACCCTCTCATCCCCTCTCTTTCCCTTTTACCTTCTATCTCTCCCCTCCCCCTTCCTCTAGCCTACAATCCTCCCATCCCTCCATCTCCCTCTTCCTCTCATCCCCCCCACCCTCTCCCTCCCCCTCCCCCTCCCCTCCCTCCCCCCCTTCCCCTTCATCTAACACCCTCACCCCCACCCCCTCCCTCCCCTTCCCATCCGTCTAACACCCTCACCCCCACCCCCTCCCTCCCCTTCCCCTC
>NW_028234410.1:296184-311184 GCF_977035675.1 Penaeus japonicus
TGGTTCCGTCATGAGTGTAGCAGCACAAGTGAGGGGAAAGGGCCCCATTTCCCTCTATATTTATTTCCTCGGGGACAAATGAGGTGGCGGGTTGGAACAGTTTTCTAACTAGATCAAGAATCCTTTGTTTCTTCCACAAAACTTTCTCGATTGACCCCCCTCCCCCCCTTCTCCTCGTCCCTCTCCCTCCCTCTCCACGCTGCGCCCCTCCCCACCCACCCGTCCCCCTTCCCTCCCCTCCCCTCCCCTATCCCCAGCAGGCAAAGGGAGAGCTCGTGTGTTGTTAGCTCAGCTTGTCACTGAATCAATCTCACTCTGTCGGAAAATTCTGGCGTTTCGCTTATGGCGCGTCTCGTTTTCATGTCATTTGCGGTAAGTGTGTGTTTGAAGTTCATTTTTTTTTCTTTTTTCAGCGCTGGTTGTTAAATCATTAAGGCATTTCCATAATGAATGCCAAGTTTAATACACTTACGTCCTGTTTGCGGAGCTGTATCAATTATGCATCGCATCGTGGTCTGGATGACCCGCGGTTGCGCTGCAGAAAGGAATATTTCCACGTTATATCATGATAAGCATATGAGATAGAGCACACTTGTGCAACTTGCAATGGACCATTTGCGTGATAACAGGGCGAGAATGACCAGTGTTTGTGGGTTAGGAGCGCCGCCCAAGTCGTTGTGGTATTCCCCAGACACTAGCTCGGTGACGAACGGCCAGGTGGGGAAGCGATAGAGCCGACAATTCCACGGCCGGTATATCCCGGGTTCAGCGCCCCTTTTGGCGAGGAGCCAGACCACCACGCCGATGAAAAGACGGAAGCAAGGTCACACTATTGAAGGACGGCGGAGTGACCTGACACCAGTTGGCCGGCTGGATATATTGTGCCTCAAACGAGAAAGAAAAACACGCGCACTTTTCGCCGGTGGATTAAGGGGCGAAAATTCGACTGGAGGATTCAGTGGCACTGGAACCGGAGGCCTGGCACGGTTGATATTTTCTGCCTCGGACAATCCTCGCATGGAAATTTCCTCTCTTTTTTTGCTTCTCTCTTTACAGAGGAATTGTGATATAGGCTGGACTCGTGATAGTATTATCAAACCCTTCCCGAAATTCCTTCGAAGTAGCGTGGAAGGTCGCAGATGCGCTGAATGTTAGCAGCAGCTGATAATAACAGGGTGTGAACTCGCTGTATTGGGAAGATCTGTGTCCTACTTAATATATAATGGATACGCTGGCAAATGACCCTGTTCTGTCCGTGCAACAATATCAATGCGAACTATTTCGGTGCGAAGGAAACTAGTATACTAATGCGAAAGGGATTTATGTGTTTTCAACCCTTCGAGACTCACTGATGTTATCACAGTCGCGAAAGATAAAGACCAGATATTCATTAACAGTGGACAGATGTGGTGATGGTGATGAGATGAATGTGCAGTTATGAGCATGTTGATGATGATATTGGTTATAATCAATAGGGAGAGAGATGATAACAACATGGGCATATGTAAAACATCAACATTAACAGCAGCAACAACATGAAAACAACAACAACAAAAACAAAACATAACTACTACTACTAGTACTGCTACTACTACTACTTCTACTGCTACTATTGCTGATAATGATAATGACAACTATATTAGTAATAATGCAGCTGATAATGATAATGGTAAAGAGGAATGATAACAAAAACAATAGTAATTACAATAACAATCCCAATGTTCACGATGATAACAACGGCAATAATAGCTATGATAATAATAACATTTATCAAAATCATAAAAAAATACCAATGAGGCTAAAATAATCACCACGATAAAGATTTAAAAAAAAGCTAAAGATACAAAAAAAAAAAAAAAAAAAAAAAATGTTCTTGCAAGAGATTTCCAACGAAAGCGAATCCGACGCGGACTCGAACGCTCGCTACTGCGCCGTCCTCCTCCTGTCCTGCGTCCACGATTGATCAGCTTCTGGCGTCATGCTTGGAGGCGCCTCTAATAAGGAAGATGGTTTGCCCTTGCGTGGTGATGCTGATGCACGGTCTGGTGGTGGGGCTTGACTTGGGCATCACGGCGGGGGTGGTGATGATGAGGGTGGTGGTGATGATGAGGGTGGTGATGTTGACGATGGTGATGGTGAGGGTGGTGGTGATGACGATGGTGATGATTATGATGGTGGGGATGGCGATGGTGATGATGAGGGTGGTGGTGATGATGACGATGGTGTTGATGATTATGATGGTGGTGATGGCGATGGTGATGATGAGGGTGGTGGTGATGATTATGATGGTGATGGTGACGATGGTGATGATGACGGTGGTGGTAGTGATGATGTTGACGATGGTGGTGATGATTATGATGGTGATGATGGCGATGGTTTTGTTTACGCGTCGTTTCCCCGGCGACAGGGAACCACTTTGCGAGACGGATGCGAGCGTATATGGGGAAGGGGTTAAATTGCATAATGCAACAGGATACACCAATGGGGTAAATGTAGCTACAGGTTTAGTAACTACTCTGTGATGTAGCCGTTTTACCTGAGTAGCGACGGTGTTCCTACGGTGAAGCTCAGTGATTAAACACCAAATGCACTGCTATAAACCCTTTCTATGTTGGTTAACATGCTCTTTTATCTGAGCGTGACGGCAGAGCGTGCGCACAAAACGCATATATATAACAAATAGAGGAGCCTCTATATGTGCTGGCATAATCTAGATACCAACAGACACAGTTTTCGCTGATGCCGTATTAGGTGTATTATTATCAGATTATTATTATTATTATTAGGTTATTATTATTATTATTATTATTAGGTGTATTATTGATACCAACAGCACAGTTTTCGCTGATGCCGTACTAGGTGTATTGCCGTATTGACGTATTAGGCAATGATTACACTCTCAACTGATAAAATGATTCATATAACACTCTTCTGAAAACCCGTAGATGATTTTCAACATCTGTGTTTATGAAATAGTAGCTGGACTTATATAAACTGCTACTGTGCTATCGATAATGCCTGTAATACAAGCTGCGAGGGACTATTAGCCTCGAGTATGACCCACGTTCAGCAAAGGATTCGTCGCCTCCACGTAGCCTCATTGACCTCTGACCTGTGGCAATTAAGGGGTCCGGACCAGCCCTTGGGACAGCAGGACTCCCTCCCGCTCGCCAAGACCTGTCTGACAGTGTGCAGTCAATGCTCCTTAGACGCCAGCAAGGGGATTTGGGAGGTCTGGGTGGAGAGAGAGATAGAGAGAGGGAGGGAGGGAGAGAGAGAGAGAGAGAGAGAGAGAGAGAGAGAGAGAGAGAGAGAGAGAGAGAGAGAGAGAGAGAGAGAGGAAGGGAGAGAGAGAGAGGGAGGGAGGGAGAGAGAGAGAGGCGGAGATAGACACACACGCGCGCACAGGGTGATATAGATAGATAGATAGATTGGGAGAGGGAAAGAGAGAGAGAGACAGAGAGAGAGAGAGAGAGAAAGAAAGAAAGAGAGAGAGAGGCGGAGATAGACACACACACACGTCTCGTACAGGGTGAGATAGATAGATAGATTGAGAGAGAGAGAGAGAGAGAGAGAGAGAGAGAGAGAGAGAGAGAGAGAGAGAGAGAGAGAGAGAGAGAGAGAGAGAGAGAGAGAGAACGAGAACGAGAGAAAGAAAGAAAACAACAACATAAACACAAAGAGTATGACAAAGACAACGCCCCCCCCACCACCCAAAAAAAAAAAGAAAAAAAAAGAAAAAAAAAAGTAAAAACGAAGAGCAAGAAGAAGAAGAAGAAGAGGAAGAAAACAAGACCCAGGAAGAAGACAAAAGCGAAACAAGCAGTGGGATGTTTCGCCCGGAACAATAATCTTAGCCACTAGGCGGTGGCAGACGCCCGACTGGCGAGGGCACTTCAGAAATCGTTACTGTCAGCTGTACGGAAGATTTAGCGAGGGAAATATCAGGATGTGTTCGAAGAGAAAATTTCGGGAACGGGGCAAGAGAATGCTCGGTTCAAGGTACTCGATTTGAAAAATTTGGCAAACAAAGGGATTGGCGGGAAGGATAGATGGAAACGCGGAAGAGAAAGAGAGAGAGAGAGAGAGAGAGATAAAACACGGACGGGGTGCAAGGAAGGGGAATCTAAAACAAAAGGAAAGAAGAGAAAGAGAGAGAGAGAGAGAGAGAGAGAGAGAGAGAGAGAGAGAGAGAGAGAGAGAGAGAGAGAGAGAGAGAGAGAGAGAGAGAGAGAGAGAGAGAGAGAAAGAGAGAGAGAGAGAGCGAACAGAGAGAATATGAAAGACACACACAATAATGATGATACAAAAAACAGCAACAACAAAAAATAGAAAATCACAAACAAGAGATTGAAGAAATAAGCACATTAGGACATGGACTTAGAAATGGCGTAAGCGAAAGAATGGAATAAAGATATATTTTCTTTCTCCGGACCTTCCCTGTCACCTCCTCTCTTCCTCTCCCTCTCTCCTCCAGTCCTTCTCCCCCTCTCTCACCTCCCCTTCTTCCTCTCCTTTTTTCTATCCCTCTCCCTCTCCCTCTCCCCCTCTCTCCTTCCCCATCTCTCCCCCTCCCTCTCTCCTTCCCCCTCCCCCTCTCCCCCTCTCCCCGCCACGCCTTCCCCTCCTCCTCTCCCTCTCCTTCCCCCTCTCTCCCCCCTCCCTCTCCTTCCCCATCTCTCCCCCCCTCACCCCCTCCCCCTCTCCCCGCCACGCCTTCCCCTCCTCCAATCCATCATGGTAGCGTGTCTCTCACCGGCCAACTCGTTAACCCCGGCCCTCGCGTCTCTCGCACCCGCCCGCAATCCGCCCGTACGCCCACCGGCCAGGGGAGGGCGTGAGGAAGGACGGCTGTGCGTACCGTGGGCGGGGATTTGGATATTCCGGGAAATGGGCGGGAGGAAATGTGTGAAGGAAAGTTAGTGGTTGAGGAACGATGGTGGTGGTGGTGATGATGATGAAAATGATGATGATGATAATCATTTGTAGCGTTTTTATTATCATTATGATTATTGTAATAACGAATATCATCTTTATCATTATCATAATTAATATTATCATCATTATAATTATTATTATCATTATCATCATAATCGTTATTAACATTAATATTAACCCATTGCGTACGGGTGTCATGACATACATGACGTAGGAGCTTTGGCCTGACGACGGGCGTCATGACGTACACGACGTTCGGGGATTTTGGATCACTGTGCTATTTTATTTTGCTATGAAAAAGGAATGAGTGATGATGGCTACTGCAGTCATAATTACTATAATTACCGTAATATCGTGCAAGCTTAACGTCCAAAACCTAGATGGCACCACTTTTTTCTAGCACCAGCAGGTGAGAGAGCCTTGGATGGCACCCATCCACGGTCTCTAGCATGCACTGTCTCTATAGAGCGATGGCACACACTAAGTTGATGAACCCTTGCTCTAAAGTACCGCCGATGAAGGATGTGCAGGCAGAACGAGAAGAGGAAGGTGACTCAATCCATACCCAGTGTCTAAAATGTGCTCCTGTGCCAATATGGATGCCTTTCAATGTGGCACTCACAGTCACAAGCACAGGTTTCATTCCTCTTCCCTACCTCTTCTTGTTATCTTTATTGTAGGTGGTTATATGTTTCGTATTCGTTCATGACAGCACAAAAGTACGAAAAAATAAAGTTGCCTTTTGTCCTCCCATAAAACAGCAATACTTCTATCACATTGAGTATAAAGAAAATAATGAGCTAATATGGATAACATACTACAATTTTAGTCAACTGCAGCACTGATAGAGCCTGTCATACGGCACATATAAGTTTCTAAACTCAATAAAACACACAAAAAACAAAACACAAAAACCGCTCTAGTTTTACAATGAATGACTGAAAGAGATTTGGATGCTTCAAATTATATTGCTTCAAGTGGTCTCTCTCTAAAATAAAACCTATCCTGGAGGCTGGGCAAGCAAATTTATCTCCGTCTGCAATGGGTTAAGTACTATTACTACTACTACTAATATCATCATCATTTCATCATCATCCTTATCAGCATTATCATTATCATTATCATTTCTACTATAATCATTATTACTAATATCATTATTATCAATATCATTATTATCATAATCATCAATATCATCATTATCATCATTATAATCATCAATATGACCATTATCATTATTAGCAGTAGAAACAAAAAAAATAATATTAATAGTAATCTTACCAACAACTTATTTTTAGTTCTCACAAATCCCCTGAGATTAGCCATCCATAAGCCGATAGTTCCCTTAGTCTACGGGAAGCCGCCCGAAGTGAGCGATTGTTCAGCGAAATACGAATAATACTTCAGTTGCTGTGTCGTATTTACTGAATGATTATCTTTCAAAAGAGTAAATATTCTTAACTGAAAGATGAGTTGCCACGTGATTGTGATAATGAATTGTTGTACGTAGAGCGTTGAGTGGTAATGTTCAGAATGGGGGTAATTATAATGATGATGAGTGTGATTGCTATGGGTATTGGTTGGAAATGCTGCTGATGATGATGATGATTATGATTATGATAATGATTATGAGGTTTATGATAGTGATAAAAATGATAATGATAATCATAGTAATAAGAATGGAATACTTATAACAACAAAGGCACTACAACTACAATTATTGGTAATGATAATGATGATAACAATAACAATGATAATAATAATGACAATAATAACAATAGCTAATAATGATAATAAATAATGATCATTATCATTGTCATACCAGACAATATTTACCATTATGCACTCCCTCTCCCCCCTCCCCCTCTCCCTCTCACCCCTTCTTTCTCCGCCTCTCCCTCTCCTACTCTCCCCTTCTCCCTCTCCTGCCCCATCTCTCCCCCCTCCCCCTTCTCCCTCTCTCCCCTTCTTTCTCCGTCTCTCCCTCCTCTTCTTCCCCATCTCTCCCCCCTCCCCCTCTCCCCTTCTTTCTCCGCCTCTCCCTCACCTTCCCCATCTCTCCCCCCTTCTTTCTCCCCCTCTCCCCTTCTTTCTCCCCCTCTCCTTCTCCTTCCCCATCTCTCCCCCCTTCCCCTCTCCCTCTCTCCCCTTCTTTCTCCCCCTCTCCCCTTCTTTCTCCCCCTCTCCCTCTCCTTCCCCATATCTCCCCCCTCCCCCTCTCTCTCTTTCCCCTTCTTTCTCCGCCTCTCCCTCTCCTTCCCCATCTCTTCCCCCTCCCCCTCTTCCTCTCCTTCCACATCTCTCCCAATCTCCCTCTCCTTCCCCCTCTCCCTCTCTTTCTCCCTCTCTCCCCTTCTTTCTCCGCCTCTCCCTCTCCCAATCTCCCCCTCTCCTTCCCCCTCTCCCTCTCCTTCCCCATCTCTCCCCCCTCCCCCTTCCCCCTCCCCCTCCCCCTCTCTCTCTCATCCCTTCTTTCTTCTCCTCTCCCTCTCCTTCCCCATCTCTCCCCATCTCTAGAACACGTGATCATAAAAGGATGAAACAGAAGCGCCATTATAAGAGAGTCGAGCCAGTGAATCCTAGAAATAGATTCTAGTATTAAAGCTTGGCGTTCAAAAGGTCATCTCAACGACAATTAAATTCGCTCTTTAAGAAAGCTCAGAAAGATTGATAACCTTCGCACACTTTGTGGTATTTTATTTTCATCGTAAAGTCATGGAAAC
The DNA here is from genome assembly GCF_977035675.1 of Penaeus japonicus. Taxonomy (NCBI): domain Eukaryota; kingdom Metazoa; phylum Arthropoda; class Malacostraca; order Decapoda; family Penaeidae; genus Penaeus; species Penaeus japonicus. The sequence continues at coordinate 303,843 of NW_028234410.1, forward strand.
TGCATATAGATTTGAGAATGTTTTGAATATTGTTTGTCTTTGAGCTTTTGATACATGTTTTTTTTTTTTTTTTTTTTTTTTTTTTGATAGAAAGCCTGTTTTACTTCGACCACTATTTCCTATTAATGATAATAATAATAACAAAATAATAATAACTACAATTAGATTCAACAATATCCGTCTTGATTCCCAACTCTAGGACCTCGAAACTCAAAAAAAAAAAAAAAAAAAAAAAAAGGGTCAGCGCAATATCGATTCCTCTCCGTCCGGCCTCTCTCTCTCTCTCCCTCAACATGGCTGACTCGAGGCAGAGCGAAAGGTCAGACAGAGCAAACGCAATATGAAGTCTCCAGGGGAAGGTGATTCGCTCCTAATCCTAATCCCCAGCGCAAATACGCCCCGCCATGAATCAGGGGGCGCTGAGGAGGGAATCTTTGGAGGTGGATTAGCATAAAGCACCGCTGAAAGGCAGGAGGTAGAATGGGATCCTTAGAAGCGGCGACTTTTGACCTCGGAAGCGCGGCCGGAGAGGTTATTATGGCCTCCGGAAGCCGAGGTATTGTTGCTCTGCCGTCGTGCACACTAGAATGGAAGCAGTTTTTTTTTTTTTTTTTTTTTTTTTTTTTTTTTTTTCAAGGTCGGGGGTCTGGTTCTGGATTTTATGGCATTAGTGTTGTTATCATCTTTGTTATTTCGTTATCGTTGTTGTTGTTGTTAGCGTTATTATTATTATTGTCATTATTATCATCACTTTTATTGTTATTATTATTACCATCATTATTATCATTATCTTTATTATCGTTATTAGCACTATTATCATTATTATCATCATCATTTTATCTTTACTGATAGAATGATGATGATATCTGATTATCTTCATTACTATTATCTTTAATATTACAATTATTGTTGTTGTTGTTACTAATATGATCTTTATCATCATTATTATTATTATCATTAGTATTAACCCATGTTGTTATGAACATCATCTTTCTTATCATCACTTTTATTGGTATTATCACGATTATAATTATGATCATTATCATTTTTATTTTGATCATCATTATCATTACCATTATTGTTATTAATATCAACATCATTATCATCATTATCATCATCATCATCATCATCATTATCATCAATATTATCATTATCAATATCATCAGTTTTTGTTTACGTTATCATCAATTATCAGTAACATTGTTTTACCTGTTTACTAAAAGTTCACATTTTTCTTCTAATCATAATAGCTTTTCTTTGGATATTCTTTACTTGATAAGAAAACACTTAACCTCCTAGCATCATCCACAACAACTTCTGTTCTCCATTTCTGATAGTGGTAGGTTCAACAAAGGCACTTAAATCCATTCTTTTAAAAGCTAAATCATGCATGCAATGTTGCAAGCACTATCTTACTGCTCATTACGCCTCTCTATCCCTCCATCTTGCTCGCCTGATTGTTGCAAATTCGGTTACGGGAGGATTTCAGGCCGAGTGCCACGGTGCCATTGGCAGTGCCAACTGTGTTTCCTGGATTGGTATATGTATACATACGTATATATTTGATGTATATATATGTATATATATATATATATATATATATATATATATATACATATATATACATATATATATAATATATATATATATATATATATATATATATATATATATATATATATATATATATATATATATATATACATATATATAATATACATACATATACAAATATATATATATATATATATATATATATATATATATATATATATATATATATATATATTCACACACACACACATATATATGTATGTGCATGTGCGTGTACGAGTGTATTTTGTGCACATAATCCGTTCCTATGATATCCTGCCACAGCTTGCAATTTCCAGATGAATACAAATGGGTATTCTGTGCTGAATCCTCACCTGAAAATACCGGGGTCTTCTGAAGGTGTTCTATGCTTTCTCTTCGTCCTTCAGAAGCACATAACGCCTTCGGATCTCTCTTCTTTCCATGAACTTTATGGGGTCCAGGATATGGGTAATGTGACCTGCGTTCTCGTGAGCACCAGTCGGAAATTCTCAAGAACAGGGTCATTCTTAGGGCGTCTGGGTGTGGCTGGTAGGATCTCAGACCATTAGCAACACTATCGACTGGAAGATACAGTGGAAACCTCTAAATTACTGAGGGTTTTGGAGTGTTTGGGAATCCTGGAGATCCTGCAATGTCCTCGAAGGTGCAACTGCAAAACAACAAGAAGTCGAATGAAGGATCAGTGGGTCTCTATTTGAAGGGTAACTTGGCTAGACTCACGAAGATTCAGAAACAGCAGCGGTTTGGTCCGGCATGGTTCAGGTACGAATTAGCCGGGAGCGGTTTGCTGGATAATCTATGGTTAATGCTACGAGGTGTTTGATGGTGGGATATTTTTGACTCTGAAGATGAGAGCTTAGACATCTGTGTTAATAAGTAGTCAGGCTCTGTTGGACTTACTTAGATTAAAAAGAAACAACAACTTTAATCTGACCTTTTATCTCTCCTGTAGCAACCGTCAGAGTGCGTGCTCATATCTTCCCGTTAGCGAAACCCAATATAATGGAAAATGTAATGGGAAAAAAAATCAAGTTGAATCGAAAAAAGGATAGTAGTCCTATAGAATTCACTAATTTTGAGGATAAGGCCATGGGATGTGGGCTTATATGTGCACTGTCTACTGGTTCCTTTTCATGGCTATAGGTCTAGTCCGCCCCCTCCCCCCTCCAACCCAACCCCCCATCCGGAGAGACAAAAAGGAATAGCAAGTTACCGGAGCAACACAACGAATCATCCAACCATTAGATCCAGTGAGTTCTAGAATTCCGAGAACTTTGCCATCTTAGAGGAATACCGGTAGGGAGGTACCACTCTATAACCGTGGAGTTTCTACTTTTTGCCTTTTCACTTGTTCTTGACTACGTCTCAGAATTAATCCCCAGATCTCCATATCGCAACACCCGTCGACTGGGTCACCAGGGGACGCAATGCCCTCTCAGACTTTTTATTTATTTATTTATTTTTTTTTCTCTCAGACTCAACGCAGAGAAACAAAGAGAAACAAAGAGAAACGGTTCATTGGGGATGCCACAGCGAGTCAGCCTAATGACCAAGCTACCTCGTGATGATAATTCACACAGTGAGTTTGCTGCGATGTATTGTAGGAAAGAATATCTTCTTTCTCTTGGATTAAATCGCGTCAAAGACTGACTTCTGCTTGGTTCTCTTTTTTTTCTCACTTTTGCTTGGATTTCGTGAAGCCTCAGCCCCGATTTTTGAATGCCACACAAACACGCACATGTGTACACATACAAAAATATTGATATTTAAATTTACGATTGTCTATCTGCATTTATCTATACATTTATCTATCTACATAAACGTCTAGCCATAAAACACTCACCAACACTAACATACAGCTATAAGGTTATTCAAGTTGCGATGCAAAGGATTGCAATCGCCCTCTGCTTGAGTAATGATATGAGATTAGCAGAATCCACATGAGACCAGAATCTCGAGAGTGCCCTATTTGGCTGCGTCTTGATACACTAAAATCATAGTAGTGGAGCATCGAAAAAGACCTTATTTTTTGCATAGGGGGTATGAAGGCAGTCGCTTACCTACCCGGTACTAAAACTAATAGTGTTTTAAGAGTACGTAATAGCGTATACTTCTACAGCTAAGGACGGACTCTTCCAGCCCTGTGGGGTTTGCGATACCGCATTGGGCCAGCCTGCTCTTATTATTACAAGTCTTAGCAAACCGCCAGCACGGCATGACCTAAGGGCAGCCTCGTGGAGAGAGAAGAAGCCCCTGTTTATGCCTCGTAGTGCACGCAACCAAACAAAATTCCGTAAAGTCATGAAAACGTCTAACCAGCTTCCAAATACGTTGTAATCCCAACCTAATGATTCTAACAAAGCCTGTTATTGAACCCCAGGGACATCGATGGTGGTAGGCAAATTGCCCCGTAATTTGCTGATCCGTTTTCCTGAACGTCTGTTCTGCAAAGGAATTTCTCGATACTTCCAAAAAGGAAAGGAAAAGAAAAGGAGAAACTGAAGAAGCAAAACAAGGCGGAATAACCCTTTTGGCAAAAGCCTTCAGACGACGGTGCTTCCGCCTTACTACACGGAAGGCTGTTGGCTGTTCCACGATGCTGACCATTTCGAAAATCCCGGGATTCTAGAGAGGACAGCAGCTTCCGCCCAGCTCCTCTTTCTATCACTTTGCGTGAGCAGTCTGTTAGCGCAACAGAGCTGCTGCGGTTGTTTGTTTGTTTCTCTTCGTTAGATTGGCAATAGCGTTGAGTGCTGATAGTTTTTTTTTTCTCACATTTTTGTTAGAATGCTATTCGGTTGATATATACGTGGATATGCACACACACACACACACACACACACACACACACACACACACACACACACACACACACACACACACACATATATATATATATATATATACATATATATGTATATATATATATATATATATATATATATATATATATTTATATATATGTGTGTGTGTGTGTGTGTGTGTGTGTGTGTGTTTGTGTGTATATATATATATATATATATATATATATATATATATATATATATATATATATATATATATATATATCATATCATATCATATTACAGAAATTATAAATATCACACACATGTGTGTGCTTATGCTTGTGTACGTGTGTTTATGTGTATGAGCGTGTGTGTGTTTGTGTGCATGTGGGTATTTGCACCTTGCAAAAATATGAATGCCGATTTTCTCGCCTCTTCTTCATCTCTATTCACGGCGCGTCTCAACCTCGCCCTGATTTTTTCTCTCTCTTCTCTTCTCGCTTGTCCGTCAGATCCGAATCTCGACAAAGAAACAAAGAAACAACCAAAGAGACACCGACTACAGGCATAACAAATGTATCTTAAGATTATATTTTTGTTCGCAAATCTATATTTCAGAAAGTATCAGTTAAATATCATCCATCAAAAACAGATATTAGTCAATAAGATGCAATAATATCAGGAGTATGCAATATATATCCATGCGTCATGCACAACGTATATACAAAAGGGCAATCCACAAATAAATTCTAAAGGAAATTAATACAGAAAAAAAATATTAGAAATAAATTATATTTCGTAAACACGTTCAAAAACGTTCGAAAATTTTGTAATACTGGTTTTCGTTCCCAGTGCAGAATTACGGGCGTAAACAATGGTACAGTCAGTTGCCAATGACGATTATTAAGGTCCTCAGTAAGACTCACTTAAAATGGGTTGTTTTTTATTGCCGAAGAGATTAAAAAAATAACAAATAATTTCGTTGTATGATGGACGATGTGTATGTATGGTTGGTATGTTTTTATATTTGTTTGTTTATGTGTGTTCACGTTCCGTAAGATTAATCTTAGATGTAGAATGTTCTAGAATGCTTACTTTTAAAACACAAAAATCTAGTAGCACATTTGTAGCCTTCATTGTCAAAATAATTAACTCTTACATATAAACTAATTGGAATTTGCTTAAACAACAAAAAAAAACGATAACCTTCACTATATTCATAGCAACTCCATTCGCATCTCCTTATGAATAAAAGAAAAACCAAAAATAGTTGCTCATTTGCACGCTTACATTAAGTCCTGGAATGTGCCAGTGTCTGTCAATATTCCCGGAGTGCGCATTGTGGTGTTCACTTGGCGTCCTTTTGTTTCGCTGGACTGCCTCGGGCGCCACTTGTCCGAGCCTAGTCTCTCTCCAGTCCCTTATTGGAAACCGAAATGTCTTCGGGTTTTGCGTTTTCTTGCAGAATAACATTTGCTATTAGGAAATGTGGTTGTTGTTTCTTACTAAACGACGCTTTTAAGTTAAAACTGTTGAACATTGGTGAGTTTTTTTTCTCAAAATTTCGAATGATTATACAAACGAGTAAAAGTTTTACCCACCGAACATGCATGGTATTTGTACATATTTACATCGAATGGGTAAATAAAAGTATTGGTAAATAGAAGCACCTCACTATGTGATGACATAACATAAAACAACCACAACAAGAAGAAAAAATCGAGTCAATATAATCCTCATCAGGTGGAAACGCAAAACCAGTACAGTGGCTGTTTTATTCAGAAAAAATAGAAATAAGGAAATAAGGATAAATAAAAAAAATATAGGGACTAAATTATACCTCTTTTGTGGATTTCCATAGCTGCAGATTTACAGAAGATTAGTAACAGTACCTCGTAAATAAATTGTATTGGAATTCTTTAGTGAAAGCATGTTGATGATGAATTTTCTCTCTCTCTCTCTCTCTCTCTCTCTCTCTCTCTCTCTCTCTCTCTCTCTCTCTCTCTCTCTCTCTCTCTCTCTCTCTCTCTCTCTCTCTTCCTCCCTCCCCCTCTCTCCTTCCCCTCTCTCCCTTTCCCTCTCCCTCCCTCTCTCTCTCTCTCTCTCTCTCTCTCTCTCTCCCTCCCTCCCTCTCTCTCTCTCTCTCTCTCTCTCTCTCTCTTGTTCTCTCTCACTCTCTTTCTTTTTCTCCTTCGCCAAACAGGTCACTGCAAGTCACACAATGAAGACCACTGGTATATAGTGTATACTTGTTTAAAAGAACTTTAAGATCCAAATTCACCAAAGGTTTTTGCACGATAATAATTAATTCCACAGATATCTAATTTATCCTCATAATTCAGTAATTCAGATGAAACAATTATATCGAAACATTATTTACGTATCTTGTAATGTTGAGGCGTCATGCTGAACGTTTTGTTTACGTCTTGTATTCTCATTCATACCTTCGTCTGCAACTTTTACAATGAATTCTGTATATATACATACGCGTGCATATATGTTAATTCAGTAAGTCAAGAAATATATGTCCTCAGCATATGACAATCTCGCCGTCATGTTTTTTTTCTTTTTTTCTTAAGAAACAAATTGAAAAAGAAAGAAAGAAAGAAAAAAACTTAGCCAAACTCATAGACGAACGAAAATACATAAAATAACCAAAGTTGTGATATCGTTTATTTAGGTTACGATGTGATAAGAGTTGAATTAATAAAAAAAAAAAAAAAAATCCTTGGGAAATTATACGATATTCCATATTCTTTGCACGATTTATCTGCGAACTTTAATTCTTTCCACCACGCGAGTCATATATTTGTGAAATGGCTTCTAAATGATGGTGAATATAGCGACTGTACATTTGGAGAGGGATGGAAAAGAGCCCATGGACATACATATGCAGTGAATAGGCATGTATGAATGCACGAATTTTCATAAATTTATACCTGCACACACACACACACACA
>NW_028234410.1:328684-331184 GCF_977035675.1 Penaeus japonicus
TCGTTATCGGCATCGTTATCGAAGCTACGTCCATCACCATCGCCATCGTCGCTAATCTTCACCGGCAGCTTATCTCGCAGCACCCATCTCCCCCCTACCCCCTACCCCTCGCCCCCCCCCCTCCCCCACCGCCATAACCTGCTCGATATTCAGAGTAAAGCAGCAATTGCGCCCATTATCCGTATCGCAGTAAATCCTAAAGAATGCTTGAGGTAAGCCGACCGTCAGAGCGGGATTACGGGCAAAAATGTTAGCCTCGTCCTGCCTAAGCTGATTATGCAAATGACAAATAGGCTACGCGGAGAAGGAGGCGGCGGGCTGTGGTTGTACGTCTGGCAGGGGAGTCGGTCGGTGGCGGCGGGAAGAGGCGCGCGTTAAGCTTATCGTTCGTTCTGGGTTTAGCGGGGATCCTGCTGATATATGTTGCGATTCGCTGACAAGTGGCATCAAAAGGGCGACTTCGTGCCGTGCAACGTTGCATAAGAACAGGTTAATTAGATGCCAAATATAGCGGGCCATGATTTTATAAAGTGTCGGAATTAAGGTGTGATAAGCAACTAGCCCATGCTAATAAAATCAGGCGGCGGTGACATTTTCAAAATTATATTCATTAAAATTCCCTGAAGATTAGAATAATGGATTATCTCGCCAAGAGAGTGTTAGTTTAAGTATCAAGAAGTTCAGCGGATTTAATAAAGTAAATTTTGAACTTTAACGCTCGCAGGTGTTCAACATTTAATTTTCCTTTGCATAGAGCTTCAGAGACTTCAGTTATTAGATACACTTTTCATTCTTAGACTTTAGACTTTATAAACTCTTAGGTTTCAGACTTCATATGCCCTTATAGCCCTTAGACTTCAGACACCCGTCTTTTCCTTAGACTTCAGATTCCAGATAACTTTATTACTCTTCAACTTCAGATACTTCAGATATCTTTATTGCTCTTAGACTTCAGACTTCAGAAACTCATAAACTTCAGATTTCATATGTCCCTATGACTTAGACTTCAGACTTCATATACATTAATTACTTTTGGACTTCAGACTTCAAAGAACATTATTACCTATGACTTTAGACTTCAGAATCCTTTACCAACCTTGGCCTTCAGGCTTCAGATACAATCATTACCTTTAGACTTCAGATTTCAGAAATCTTCATTAGTCTTAGGATAAAATACGGATCCTTAATCTCATCGACTAATTTCAGAGTACACAAATGTCACGAAGCCTTTTCACTTTTTAAGGATTTTTTTCAATAGCTCTAAACTGAAGAAACATCGAAATTAAAACGTACATGTACCAAGAATTCCAGAACAAGATCTGAAACATTAAGATACACTAACTCACGATTTTAAATGAAATCATTGCCTTTTTTATTACACGTAAGTCCAAATAAGTACAACGGTATTAATAACCGACTGTTAAATAAAGTGGCGATCATGCACTTATTAGAAACGAAGCTTATAGAGAGGGTGTAAGCTCAATGCTTTAATATTTTCCCCGTCTTTTCCAAACTGATATGATTTTGAAAATGACTGGATAAGTTAGGATAAAGTATACGAATAGGCTAACAATAACGATGCATGGGTGGATAAGGAATGGAAGGAGAAATAAAGGGATGAATTTATGCAAAAAAAAAAAGGACCTTATGCAAATATATATACATACAAACCTATATGTATATACATATATATATATATATATATATATATATATATATATATATATATATATATATATATATATATGTATGCATGTATATACACACACACACACACACACATATATGTAAATATATATATACATATATATATATATATATGTATATATTTATATATACATATATGTATATATATACATATACATATATATATATATATATATATATATATATATATATATATATATATATATACACACACACACATATATACATATATGTAATCAATAAGCTAAAAAAGCGCACTCCTTAATGCAATTTCCCAGACGCCGTTGTCCTCAAAGACATAACTTGCTCTTTCAGTCTTCTTCGCAAATTAAATAAATCACCGCGAGGAGACATTAATGGCTAATTGAAGCCAAACCCAACACTAAGACACACTGCACGCTCTTTTTTCCCCCGCCAGGATGACCTTCAGCGCTGGTCACGGTGTAAGCTGACAATTTTATTGAGCAAACTATAATTTATAAACACCCTCCGATGCTGCACACATCACCACCGCCCTGTGCTAACGCCACTGTACCTCACCACAACACTGCCACATGGAAACCAGTTCGCATCCATCACCAGGGCACTCATATCACACTACCATCGCCAATAAAATACCACTTGTACACCACACACCTAACCTTGAGATTATTATGGTGTGCCAAAACCTGTCTTCGTGTAAAGCACTTGGGTTTTTGTGATTTTTTTTTTTTTTTTTTGTATCAGACTATTAATTCATAGACTTCTCGGATTGTTTGATTAAAAACACGATCACATTAGGACAATATTTGAG
>NW_028234410.1:358684-366184 GCF_977035675.1 Penaeus japonicus
GATAATGATAATGATAATGATAATGATAATGATAATGATAATGATAATGATAATGATAATGATAATGATAATGATAATGATAATGATAATGATAATGATAATGATAATGATAATGATAATGATAATGATAATGATAATGATAATGATAATGATAATGATAATGATAATGATAATGATAATGATAATGATAATGATAATGATAATGATAATGATAATGATAATGATAATGATAATGATAATGATAATGATAATGATAATGATAATGATAATGATAATGATAATGATAATGATAATGATAATGATAATGATAATGATAATGATAATGATAATGATAATGATAATGATAATGATAATGATAATGATAATGATAATGATAATGATAATGATAATGATAATGATAATGATAATGATAATGATAATGATAATGATAATGATAATGATAATGATAATGATAATGATAATGATAATGATAATGATAATGATAATGATAATGATAATGATAATGATAATGATAATGATAATGATAATGATAATGATAATGATAATGATAATGATAATGATAATGATAATGATAATGATAATGATAATGATAATGATAATGATAATGATAATGATAATGATAATGATAATGATAATGATAATGATAATGATAATGATAATGATAATGATAATGATAATGATAATGATAATGATAATGATAATGATAATGATAATGATAATGATAATGATAATGATAATGATAATGATAATGATAATGATAATGATAATGATAATGATAATGATAATGATAATGATAATGATAATGATAATGATAATGATAATGATAATGATAATGATAATGATAATGATAATGATAATGATAATGATAATGATAATGATAATGATAATGATAATGATAATGATAATGATAATGATAATGATAATGATAATGATAATGATAATGATAATGATAATGATAATGATAATGATAATGATAATGATAATGATAATGATAATGATAATGATAATGATAATGATAATGATAATGATAATGATAATGATAATGATAATGATAATGATAATGATAATGATAATGATAATGATAATGATAATGATAATGATAATGATAATGATAATGATAATGATAATGATAATGATAATGATAATGATAATGATAATGATAATGATAATGATAATGATAATGATAATGATAATGATAATGATAATGATAATGATAATGATAATGATAATGATAATGATAATGATAATGATAATGATAATGATAATGATAATGATAATGATAATGATAATGATAATGATAATGATAATGATAATGATAATGATAATGATAATGATAATGATAATGATAATGATAATGATAATGATAATGATAATGATAATGATAATGATAATGATAATGATAATGATAATGATAATGATAATGATAATGATAATGATAATGATAATGATAATGATAATGATAATGATAATGATAATGATAATGATAATGATAATGATAATGATAATGATAATGATAATGATAATGATAATGATAATGATAATGATAATGATAATGATAATGATAATGATAATGATAATGATAATGATAATGATAATGATAATGATAATGATAATGATAATGATAATGATAATGATAATGATAATGATAATGATAATGATAATGATAATGATAATGATAATGATAATGATAATGATAATGATAATGATAATGATAATGATAATGATAATGATAATGATAATGATAATGATAATGATAATGATAATGATAATGATAATGATAATGATAATGATAATGATAATGATAATGATAATGATAATGATAATGATAATGATAATGGTAATGATACTAATACTGATAATGATAATGATAATGATACTAATACTGATAATGGTAATGATAATGATAATGGTAATGATAATGATACTAATACTGATAATGGTAATGATAATGATAATGGTAATTATAATGATACTGATACTGATAATGATAATAAAGATAATTGTAATAATAATCATATTGATATTGATAATAATGATAATGAAGATAATGATAATGATAATCATAATGATACTGATAATGATAATGATTATGATATTAATAATGACAATGACAATGACACTGACAATGACAATGACAATGATAATGACAATGACAATGACAATGACAATGACAATGACAATGATAAGGATAAGGATAAGGATAAGGATAAGGATAAGGATAAGGATAAGGATAAGGATAAGGATAAAGATAAAGATAATGATAATGATGATAATGATAATGATAATGATAATGATAATGATAATGATAATGATAATGATAATGATAATGATAATGATAATGATGATGATGATGATGATGATGATGATAATGATAATGATAATGATAATGATAATGATAATGATAATGATAATGATAATGATAATGATAATGATAATGATAATGATAATGATAATGATAATGATAATGATAATGATAATGATAATGATAATGATAATGATGATGATAATGATAATGATAATGATAATGATAATGATAATGATAATGATAATGATAATGATAATGATAATGATAATGATAATGATAATGATAATGATAATGATAATGATAATGATAATGATAATGATAATGATAATGATAATGATAATGATAATGATAATGATAATGATAATGATAATGATAATGATAATGATAATGATAATGATAATGATAATGATAATGATAATGATAATGATAATGATAATGATAATGATAATGATAATGATAATGATAATGATAATGATAATGATAATGATAATGATAATGATAATGATAATGATAATGATAATGATAATGATAATGATAATGATAATGATAATGATAATGATAATGATAATGATAATGATAATGATAATGATAATGATAATGATAATGATAATGATAATGATAATGATAATGATAATGATAATGATAATGATAATGATAATGATAATGATAATGATAATGATAATGATAATGATAATGATAATGATAATGATAATGATAATGATAATGATAATGATAATGATAATGATAATGATAATGATAATGATAATGATAATGATAATGATAATGATAATGATAATGATAATGATAATGATAATGATAATGATAATGATAATGATAATGATAATGATAATGATAATGATAATGATAATGATAATGATAATGATAATGATAATGATAATGATAATGATAATGATAATGATAATGATAATGATAATGATAATGATAATGATAATGATAATGATAATGATAATGATAATGATAATGATAATGATAATGATAATGATAATGATAATGATAATGATAATGATAATGATAATGATAATGATAATGATAATGATAATGATAATGATAATGATAATGATAATGATAATGATAATGATAATGATAATGATAATGATAATGATAATGATAATGATAATGATAATGATAATGATAATGATAATGATAATGATAATGATAATGATAATGATAATGATAATGATAATGATAATGATAATGATAATGATAATGATAATGATAATGATAATGATAATGATAATGATAATGATAATGATAATGATAATGATAATGATAATGATAATGATAATGATAATGATAATGATAATGATAATGATAATGATAATGATAATGATAATGATAATGATAATGATAATGATAATGATAATGATAATGATAATGATAATGATAATGATAATGATAATGATAATGATAATGATAATGATAATGATAATGATAATGATAATGATAATGATAATGATAATGATAATGATAATGATAATGATAATGATAATGATAATGATAATGATAATGATAATGATAATGATAATGATAATGATAATGATAATGATAATGATAATGATAATGATAATGATAATGATAATGATAATGATAATGATAATGATAATGATAATGATAATGATAATGATAATGATAATGATAATGATAATGATAATGATAATGATAATGATAATGATAATGATAATGATAATGATAATGATAATGATAATGATAATGATAATGATAATGATAATGATAATGATAATGATAATGATAATGATAATGATAATGATAATGATAATGATAATGATAATGATAATGATAATGATAATGATAATGATAATGATAATGATAATGATAATGATAATGATAATGATAATGATAATGATAATGATAATGATAATGATAATGATAATGATAATGATAATGATAATGATAATGATAATGATAATGATAATGATAATGATAATGATAATGATAATGATAATGATAATGATAATGATAATGATAATGATAATGATAATGATAATGATAATGATAATGATAATGATAATGATAATGATAATGATAAAGATAATGATAATGATAATGATAATGATAATGATAATGATAATGATAATGATAATGATAATGATAATGATAATGATAATGATAATGATAATGATAATGATAATGATAATGATAATGATAATGATAATGATAATGATAATGATAATGATAATGATAATGATAATGATAATGATAATGATAATGATAATGATAATGATAATGATAATGATAATGATAATGATAATGATAATGATAATGATAATGATAATGATAATGATAATGATAATGATAATGATAATGATAATGATAATGATAATGATAATGATAATGATAATGATAATGATAATGATAATGATAATGATAATGATAATGATAATGATAATGATAATGATAATGATAATGATAATGATAATGATAATGATAATGATAATGATAATGATAATGATAATGATAATGATAATGATAATGATAATGATAATGATAATGATAATGATAATGATAATGATAATGATAATGATAATGATAATGATAATGATAATGATAATGATAATGATAATGATAATGATAATGATAATGATAATGATAATGATAATGATAATGATAATGATAATGATAATGATAATGATAATGATAATGATAATGATAATGATAATGATAATGATAATGATAATGATAATGATAATGATAATGATAATGATAATGATAATGATAATGATAATGATAATGATAATGATAATGATAATGATAATGATAATGATAATGATAATGATAATGATAATGATAATGATAATGATAATGATAATGATAATGATAATGATAATGATAATGATAATGATAATGATAATGATAATGATAATGATAATGATAATGATAATGATAATGATAATGATAATGATAATGATAATGATAATGATAATGATAATGATAATGATAATGATAATGATAATGATAATGATAATGATAATGATAATGATAATGATAATGATAATGATAATGATAATGATAATGATAATGATAATGATAATGATAATGATAATGATAATGATAATGATAATGATAATGATAATGATAATGATAATGATAATGATAATGATAATGATAATGATAATGATAATGATAATGATAATGATAATGATAATGATAATGATAATGATAATGATAATGATAATGATAATGATAATGATAATGATAATGATAATGATAATGATAATGATAATGATAATGATAATGATAATGATAATGATAATGATAATGATAATGATAATGATAATGATAATGATAATGATAATGATAATGATAATGATAATGATAATGATAATGATAATGATAATGATAATGATAATGATAATGATAATGATAATGATAATGATAATGATAATGATAATGATAATGATAATGATAATGATAATGATAATGATAATGATAATGATAATGATAATGATAATGATAATGATAATGATAATGATAATGATAATGATAATGATAATGATAATGATAATGATAATGATAATGATAATGATAATGATAATGATAATGATAATGATAATGATAATGATAATGATAATGATAATGATAATGATAATGATAATGATAATGATAATGATAATGATAATGATAATGATAATGATAATGATAATGATAATGATAATGATAATGATAATGATAATGATAATGATAATGATAATGATAATGATAATGATAATGATAATGATAATGATAATGATAATGATAATGATAATGATAATGATAATGATAATGATAATGATAATGATAATGATAATGATAATGATAATGATAATGATAATGATAATGATAATGATAATGATAATGATAATGATAATGATAATGAAAATGATAATGATAATGATAATGATCATGATAATGATAATGATAATGATAATGATAATGATAATGTTAATGATAATGATAATGATAATGATAATGATAATGATAATGATAATGATAATGATAATGATAATGATAATGATAATGATAATGATAATGATAATAATATATATATATATCTATATATAAATATTATATATATATATATATATATATATATATATATATATATATACACATATGTACACACATCTTTCTCTCTCTCTCTCTATCCATTTCTGTTTCTCTTACTCTCTCTCGTAAAGCTTTTAGAGATATCCACTCCAGTCCAGTTTACAAATTCGTCATTTCTAAATTTTGTTTACATCATTGATTAATTAATGACCACAGGGACATCATGGAGGCAAAATGAGTGACGTGCCTACATATTGCATTATGGCCTAACGTCAGTAGCTCATATCCAGGCAATATGTTATGATTAAGACCACATTTTGTCAATTAGAAGTATTTGTCAGAAGTTTTTATTTTCCCAAAGGATGTCCTCAGAAACCATCAGTTGTCGAAATAGCAAGAGCTCGAGATGGCAACAACTTTTATTCCTCTTGATTTTTTTCTTATATGAAAAGGCTGAAGGCAAGAGGAAGTTAGAGACACGACCCTCCCTCACAAGGGAAAAGTACAGTACACGAAGAAACGATTAAAAACTATTTTAACAACAGATCCAGGCAGTCTGGGTTGTGTAGATATAAGGACGAGGTGGAAGGACCAGAGAACATGTTCTTGTTACCCATAGAACGAAAGTGAGAAGGCATTAATTACAGAGGAACATGTCACCTTGTATTGGCTTATCTATAATTTACTTGGATCCACAATCGTCTGAGTTATCTCTTGCGGAACTACTAAATAATTTCCACTCCATAAACTCCTCTGCCATTTATTTCCTCTAAAGTTCACCATACCTCTCGCCCTGAAACGCCGACGACACCATACGTCTCACCTTGTGTAGCCTCCTGTTGTTTCCTTTCAGCGAGCCCTACCCCCTCCCATCCCCCCACCCCAACCCCCGTATCCCGGAGAACCAGGTCGCATTAAACTTTCAGTCACTAATAACATATTCCGTTACATTTTTCCTCGATCCAGAAGCTTCCATTCGTCTCCGTCTCCGGCCGGGGTGGAAGGAGAGCAGAGGACATTAAGAAGGGGACGCGCCTGTACAGCCCGGGCTAATTAAGGCTCGAGGAGGACTAATGTGGCGGAGTCTCGTGAGGAGCCGTCACTCGGTCTCAAGTCGACCCCCTCGCCTC
>NW_028234410.1:416184-418684 GCF_977035675.1 Penaeus japonicus
CTGCGCCACAAGAACATTTCATTGTTCTGAACGCTTTAGTGATTAATGAATATGCTTTCTGGCGTCTGCTAGAAGAATGCGCAATTTTTAGGATCTATTAATGGAATGGGTGAGATGCTTAGAAACTCTAATTGGAATTTCGATGTGAGTGTCAACATAGCCTTGATTACGGGCTTTCTTTGCAAAAGTATCAAGAGGGTCATGCAACAATATTCCAATAGCTTATGTTGTAATATATTTACCGTATTCTATGTTCCAATCTAAGATCTATCTGTCTCAATATATATAAAGCAGGTTGCGAATTGCGAAAGATAACACCACATTCGCTATAAGAATGGGTGTAGTTTCGAACTTCGCCAGTATTTTAGTATTGAGTATTTTGGTATGTGAATGGATGGATGCAAAGGCCTTTTCTATGAGTCTAAAAGGTAGAAGCATTGTGCAGAGCCATCTGGGAATGCATGTTTTTTTATAGTCGCTTAAAAAAGAAGTGTCAATGGATGTTAAAACAGTATTTACCAATCTAATTGTGTCTAGATCCTTGTCTAAGGAAACATTTCAATTGAACATAAGATACGGATATTATTTTTTATCTATGAGGGTCTGAGTGAATGTATATACACCACCTTAATTCTTACTCAACTGCAACCAGCATTAAAGCATGTTTTATAACTGAAAAGAATATATTCTTATTGATAATTCCATTATATATGGTTAGGAGTATAAACTGAAAAGAACATATTCTTATTGATAATTCCCTTATATATGGTTAGGAATTCCAATTCTTTGCTTCGAGAGGTTAATGAAATAGCCATGTTTTATACTCATTTATTGGTAAAGAGATTTGACATTCTGAGTACAGATATTTTTACATTATGAATGACAACATTAATCAGGTGCAATACATGATACTCTAAGAAGAGATTGCCTAAAAACAAATGCGTATTTAGTAAGTGTACAGAAGTATTAAAACCTTTTCTCCATCTTTGTTTCCAAGCAGTCCGCATAGCGAGAACCGATGTTCCCGCCAATATTTCAACATGCTGTCTGTCAGCTCTCCGTGCTCCATTCGTTAAACTTTAAAGAACTGTTCTGCTTCCGTCATAGGCCAAGGCTATTCCGTCAATTCAACATATGATGGATTCAATAGTCTCGAGGTAGCAAGTAATACCTCTGAGTAGGCGATTAATAAGGCTATTAGATTACATAAGGGGGACTAAGAGCTCGCCTTGAGGAACGCCAAGTTCAAATTCAGATCGAAATGAGGCATTTTACCCTTCCGTTATCTTCATCAGGATGAATATAGGAGTCATTTTGACAGCTATGAAAGTAATAGCATTAATGAAAACGGTGTTGATAATTATGGTAGGAAAACGATAAAGATATTAGCATTTTCAATAGATGTGATGAGAGTAATAATAGTGATGATTATTCTAAGATAGTATTAGCATAATAGTAGTGGTAATAATGATGATTATAATGATAATATTAATGGTAATTATAATAATGATAATGATGAAAATGATGATAATAAAAATAATGTTGATGATAGTCACTATGATAGTGGTAGCAGTAGTAACAATGATAATGATAGTAACAAGAAGAGGAAGGTTCCAGATAATGACCACAATAACATTAGCAATAATGATAATGAAGCTGATAGTAACAGCTATAATGTAGCAAAGGAATGATAAGACTAAAAGACAAAACCTCTTCTCGTCTGAGGCGACCCGCTCCTCCCACACCATCAAGACCACTAAATCAGCGTTCATAATTAGTTTTCTCATAACAGCGCCGTAAACGCTATCACTAGTGTATCTCCTTTGCCATGAAGCACTTTTCTATCCTTTGACCGGCTCCTGTGGCGTCAGCCTCCGCTATCTCGAGGCCCATAACTCGCGGCTGTGCTATCGCCCTCCCCAGCCTCCCGCCCTGCACACTAATTCGTCATTCCTAACATTACTGCCCACTAACCCGCCCTTATCGATTCGCCTTGTCGTGTTCCATTTCTTTTCCTGAAATGGAAGAAAAGTTTTTTTTTTTCTTTTTTCTTTTTCTTTTTCAGGATTTCGAAGTCTAACAAAGAAAATAAAGTTTTTTTCTTTTTTGTTTATATATATATATATTTTTTTTTCAGGTGCTATTAGTAATACTATTACTACTAATGATGTTGCTGTTACTCAATATTACTATCATTATTGTAGTCATTATTGCAATCATTATAATTATGATTATTATTAGTAGTACTTCTATTATTATTATTACTATTAGTAGTAGTGCTTCTATTATTATCATTACTATTACTATCATCATTGCTATTATTATCAATTTTTATTAACAAAACAATCAACAATAACAGCAATGATAATAATTGCAAGGATAGTTAGACAGGGATCATGACTTAGTGATTGCTCTCGAAGGACAAAAACACATCTCTTGGTTTTTCAACAGAAATGAAATTCAATTCACTGATTGCAATAACGAAATCAACGTCAATACA
>NW_028234410.1:446184-451184 GCF_977035675.1 Penaeus japonicus
TTTTTATTTGTGTGCCTTTTGTTTAATCCCGCTCGCTAAAATGACCGGAAATCAGCCTCATTGTCATCGGCAATCCATCTGCATTTCAGAGGTGATGGGGAGACTATTGTAAACACGCTGCTCAATATTATTCTGTCGTTCTTGTCCCTGTAGGCCTTTCGTCAATGCGGAATGAAGTGTCAAAAATTGAAGCTGCAAATGGAGTTAGCATGTTGATGACCAGAGCCGTGTTAATATTGGATCACATCACCGAGGCGATTTTTACTTCGCAAAATGCTCCGCGTTTGGTCTCTGCTCCGATAAAATGTTCGACTAAAAAATAAAAAATAAATAAAAAAAAGGGAAAAAGGTATATTCGACACGCTCATGGTCTATGTACATCTTAACAACCCAACGACCAAGTGAGCAACGAGCCATCAACAATGACGGTTCCTGAACACGATATATATTCATTTTGTTGTTTACACGTAGAAAAAAAATAAAATTGTATATTGCTGCTGCTAATTAATAAGTATCAGGTGCGGGTGATGGGAATGATGGTGTAATGTTTTGTTTACCTTCCTTTACTAATGAAATTAAACAGCGACTGAAAAAATGTGTACATAATTACATATTTTGTTATAGTGTTTGCATGCATTTGGGTAATTAAAAAAGGTATAAATACACTGCAATAGCACAAACGCTTCTAGTAATGTATAACACGTAAACATTTCACCTAATATTTATTTTGTATAACATGGTAAAAAAAAATCTCTTTAGGCTTGGCGAGATTTGTACGATTAATTAGCATCGTTATGATATACGCGGCGGCACTACAACCGTAAAAAAAAAAGAAAAAAAAACATAATAAAAAAGTACCCTTATGTGATCTAGCATTCGTATTTACACGGAAGATTTACATTTCTAATTCAGTATGAATCAAGTTCAGAATGTTTATTCTTTCTTATTAGTACGACCTCAAGAATGACGACCCATCTGGCTGAAATGGTCGAAGGAATTTTGCTCGATGGTAAAAGTGCGTCCCATATCCAGTCCATAATCATGGTTATGAGATATTGCTTCCAGAGTTTAAGGCTTCTTCTGCAAGATGACACTTCAAACAGGGAAGTCATCATATATTATGTGTCGCAGCACTAGTCCTTGAACCTCTTGATGGAGAGGAACTTAGCATTTAAACCCCTTCCCCTTTCCTGCAGATGTTGGGGGGATTAATCATTCTATGGCGGGCATTTTTTAAATATGATTCTGATAAATGCATACTGGATCTGGATCTGACTTATGTATGTAAGTATAGACTCACTTACTCACTCACTCACTTACCCAATTACTCACTCACCCACTCACTCATTCACTCACTCAATCACTCACCCACTCACTCACTCACTCACTCACACAATCACACAGACACACACACACACACACACACACACACACACACACACACACACACGCACAGCAAACAGACAGCCACAAATCCTGTTACATCCTGACCACCAGAGAAATGTCTTTAGTTCTGTTGATTGGAGAAAGGCTACGCGCATAAAAAGTGCGGCTTGAACTGGGAAAATCTTTGGGAAACATTTTGATACAAAGAAGAAAAAAGGAAGAAAAAAAGAAGAGAGAAAATTGAGAAATAAAAGTATTGAATCGTTTTTTTGTATTTTTTGTATTCCAATCTGTAAGTGCTGCACCGTGATACAATGCTTGTATTATTTTCTTTTAGGAAATCTTCTTTCTTTGGATTTGTTTTGTTGGATCGCTCTCTCTCTCTCTCTCTCTCTCTCTCTCTCTCTCTCTCTCTCTCTCTCTCTCTCTCTCTCTCTCTCTCTCTCTCTCTCTCTCTCTCTCTCTCTCTCTCTCTCTCTCTCTCTCTCTCCTTCTTTCCTCTTCTCTCTCTCTCTCTCTCCTTCTCTCTCTTTCTCTTCCTCTTTCTCTCTCCCTCCTCTCTTCCTCTTCTTCCCTCCTCTCTCTTTCTCTCTCTCTCCTCTCTTCTCTCTCTCTCTCTCTCCTCTCTCTCTCTCTCTCTCTCTCTCTCTCTCTCTCTCTCTCTCTCTCTCCTCTCTCTCTCTCTCTCTCTCCCCCTCTCTCTCTTCTCTCTCTCTCTCTTTTCTCTCTCTCTCTCTCTCCTATTCTCATCTCTCTCTTTCTCTCTCTCTCTCTCGCTCTCTCTCTCTTCTCTCTCCTCTCTCTCTCTCTCTCTCTCTCTCTCTCTCTCCTCTCTCTCCTCTCTCTCCTCTCTTCTCTCTCTCCTCTCTCTTCTCTCTCTTCTATCTATCTCCCTCTGTTCTCTTCTCTTCTCTTCTCACTCTCTCCTCTCTCCCTATCTATATATCTCTCTATATACCCATATATCTCTCTTTCTCTCTCTCTCTCTCTCTCTCTCTATATCTATATATATATGTCTCTCTCTCTCTCTCTCTCTCTCTCTCTCTCTCTCTCTCTCTCTCTCTCTCTCTCTCTCTCTCTCTCTCTCTCTTTCTCTCTCTCTCTCTCTGTATGTAAATATGTCCACACACACAAACACACACACACACACATATGACTATATGTGCATATATATATATATATATATATATATATATATATGTATATATATATATATATATATATATATATATATATATACACATATATATTCATTAATGCTTTCAGATAAAACGTTTAGAATTAAAAATGTGTTTACATTTTCAGCGCTTGTTGCAAATGACCGTAATGTTGCAATTGTTCGAAAGAAAACATCAATGAAGGCCGCGTGGCGAGTCCCTTCCAACTCACCAAACAGCAAACCCCAAAAGGAACCCACGGAAGACGCCCCCGAGCGCCACCTTCCTCCAAAATATAACCTTTAAACCTCCCTTACCCCCTCCTTATAACAAGAAGAAAGAGAAGAATTTCATGTTCCATCTAACACCTCGAAGGAGAGCTATGCGAGGCCATTAGGGGTAAACGCTCCCATATTTTGCTCTTCCGCGATGGCTTTCGCTCACCAATTGAATCAGGAGGTTCCGTTAGCGTTCGTATTTCACCATTAACTTGTGTTCCGGAACCGCTCATTCCGTGGGTCTACAGAATTGTGAGGCGGCGCGATGTGGGCGTGGTGCGAGCGAGGGCGCCGACGGAGGGAAAATCACAATGGATTGAATGGATGAAAAGGACGTAAGGATAAAAGGATCGAAGGATAAGCCGGTGTACGGGGGTAGGTACACGAAGGGATGAATGGATAATCCTACATGCCGATGGATAAGTAGGTAGAGCTGTAGAAAGTTGGATAAAGAAGTAGATTGGTAGAAAAGGCAAGTGAATATACAAACGCAAGAATAGCAGAAAAAAAACAGACATAGATAGAAAAAGACTGAGTGTGTGTGTGTGAAAGAGAGAGGGAGAGAGAGAGAGGGGGGGGAGGGAGATGTAAAGAAATGGAGAATGAGAAAGTAAGGGAAATTGATAGAGAGCGATATGGAGAAAGAGAAAGAGATGGAGACAGAGAGATAGATATATAAAGAGAGAGAGAGAGAGAGAGACAGAGAGAGAGAGAGAAAGAGAGAGAGAGAGAGAGAGAGAGAGATGTATAGAAATGGAGACGAGGAAGTAAGGGAAATTGATAGAGAGCGATATAGAGAAAGAGAAAGAGATGGAGACAGAGATATAGATATATAAAGAGAGAGAGAGAGAGAGAGAGAGAGAGAGAGAGAGAGAGAGAGAGAGAGAGAGAGAGAGAGAGAGAGAGAGAGAGAGAGAGAGAGAGAGAGAGAGAGAGAGAGAGAGAGAGATGTAAAGAAATGGAAAACGAGAAAGTAGGGGAAATTGAGAGAGAGCGATATAGAGAAAGAGAAAGAGATGGAGACAGAGATAGATATATAAAGAGAGAGAGAGAGAGAGAGAGAGAGAGAGAGAGAGAGAGAGAGAGAGAGAGAGAGAGAGAGAGAGAGAGAGAGATAGAAAGAGAGAGAGAAAGAGAGAGAGAGAGAGAGAGAGAGAGGCGAGAGAAGAGAGAGGAGGTGAGGCAGTAGAGTGCGGAGATGGAGGTGCGAGAGAGAGAGAGAGAGAGAGAGAGAGAGAGAGAGAGATGTAAGGAAATGGAAAACGAGAAAGTAAAGGAAATTGATAGAGAGCGATATAGAGAAAGAGAAAGAGATGGAGACAGATAGATAGATAGATAGATAGATAGATAGATAGATAGAGAGAGAGAGTCAGAGAGACAGAGTAGGGAGAGGGGGAGAGCGAGAGGAAAGAACAAGAAGCAGGCAGTAAAGCAGTCGCGGAGCCTCGCAATCAGGAGCGACAAACCCGAGAGATGGAACGAGCGCGGCGCCGTGATGAGACCCGGCGTCGAACCCTGAAGGAGTGATCGCACATCGCCAATGATGGAAGAGGGACATTTTTTTGTTTTTTATTGGGGGGTAGGGCGAGGGGAGGGGGCGGGGGGAGGAGAGGGAAGGCAAAGGGCAAGGATGCAGGGGGGGAGAGGAGGGGTGAGAAGGGAGGGAAGGAGTAGGGTGATAGGGAGAGCGAGGGGCTAAGAAGGCAGGGTGAGAGGGACGGGAAGGTGAGAGGAGACGGGGTGAGAGCGAAGGCGAGGGGAAGGGACACGGAAGGCGAGGGGAAGGGGTTGACAGATAGGGAAGGCGAGGGGAAAGGGGGCAGGAGCAAGAGGGAAGGCGAGGGGAAAGGGGGCGGGAGTAAGAGGGAGGACGAGGGGAGAGGGGGGCGGGAGCAAGACGGGCGGCGAGGGAAGAGGTGGGGCGGGAGCAAGAGGGAGGACGAGGGGAGAGAGGGGCGGGAGCAAGACGGGCGGCGAGGGGCGCGGGGCTTACGGAAGGGGATCAAAATTAAATGTGACAGGAAGGGCGAAAGAGTGAGGAGCGAGGGGAGAGAGGAGCTTCATAATCAATGCGGCGAAAGAGCGGGAACAGTGATAGAGAGTGATAAAGAGGGAGTGATAAAGGACGGTGGACGGAGCTGGATGGGGAATGAATGGTATATGATAATGAAAAGAAGAT
>NW_028234410.1:481184-491184 GCF_977035675.1 Penaeus japonicus
TATATATATATATCTAATAATATCTATAATATATTTTAATATCTATCAGTTTATCTTATATAGTATATAACTATATAAAATATAAATGTGAGTATATCTATCTATATATCTATATAAATCTAAATATATATATCTTCATATATATACTATATAGTATATTATTCTCTCTAAATATCTATATATATATATATATATATATATATATATATAATAAGGTATAAGTATATTCTATATATAATATATATATATATTATATATATAATTATATTACTAATATGATCTATCTATACTATATATACATATCTCTGCTAATTATTAACTTTAGATCTAACTATATTTCTATAAATAATTATATATATAAAAATCTCTAGACATATCTAAATCTATATATATATAAATCTATCTACAATATATACATTATATACATTATATATATATAATATCATATATATATCTAAATATATATTTATCTACATATATCTCACATATATCAAACTAAATATAACATATAATATATATATTATGATATATATCTATAAGTGTGTTAGTGGTCTGAGTGTGAGAGTGAGTGTGTGAGTGTATATCATGTAAGTGTATATGCATCTCAACTATATTCTATAACTATAATCACATATAAATCTTCTATATTAATAATATATATATATATATATATAATACACACAACACACCCCATACTAAAATATGTATAAATATAATCTGCCTATATATACATACTATTCTATCTATCTTATCCATATATTATATATATATATATTATATAATATATCTATATATATTCTCTATATTAAATATGTATGGATAAATACAATTTATTATCTAAATATATAGAAATCACAAATGTCTGAATGTCTATCATAAGTATCAGAAAAAGAAATAAATGGATATGTATCTGTATTTTTGTTTGTGTGTGTGTGAGTGTATCATATCAATATATATTCTATATATAAATATATATCAATATATCTAATATATATATATATCATATTCCTACATACATGTATAGGCCTCTGAGAGGGTAGAGGCGGGTACCCACCTACTTGACTAATTAGTATCTTGCGGAGGAATATATATAATTAGGCAATTGAGGTAAAGTTCATGCACAAGGAAACCACTCACCAGCCAGTCCTCAGTCGATAGCTTACATCGGTTTAATATATATAATTATAATATTATATATATATATAAAAATATATATCTAATTGGTTGTGTGTGTCAATATGTCTGTATATATAAATTTAAAATATATAATCAATTTATATAATAATAAGCATTTACTCTATCTATCAATATTAAAATCTATAATACTATATAATATATACTATTTTATGGTAGTGTGTATGTGTGTGTGTGTATGTATGTCGGTAAGAATTATATATATTTATCTCTACTATCTATATATCTATGCATTTAACTTATATATAAAATAAATACGTATGTCTTCTATATAATTATATATCTATATATATATTATTTCTATTAAAATACGTACTGAATATATCTATATATAATATATATCTATATATTTCATCATATCTAAACTATATCATTATTATAATCAGTGAGTGTGTGTGTGTGTGTGTGTGTGTATAAATGTATATTATATATTATATATATTATCTCTATCTAATAGACTATATCAATCATATAATATCTATCTGTATCATAAATATATATAAATCATCTATATAAATATATTAAAAATATGTGTGTGTGTGTGTGTGTTGTTGTGTGTGTACGAGAGGGAGTGAATTATAGTATAAATAATATATATATATGTATATATTAAAAAATTATATTATATATATAAATCTCTCTGTCAATTATGTCTGAATATTAACTGTGAATATGTGTGTTGTATGCGTCTTGAGCGATATTCTTCATACAAGGGCAGCAGGGAAATTTATTATGCTGATGTTATTCCCAACAACAATCCCTTTTATGTACCGCTTGTCCGAGCTCGGTTGAGCGTTAGGCAAAATGTGAGAGGAGAGCGAGCGCGTTTTTCGATGTGTTAACAATAAAGTAAAAGGAAAAAAAGGAATTCTCTAGAAATGCAATCTTTTCAGGGCTTCCTTTCTAACATCCATCCTCTCTGTTCCATCAATGAAATTTCAATCATCCTAATGTGATAATTTAAGTAAGTCTTTTCTTGTGTGCTTCTCTCCTTTTTTTCCCTTTCTCTCTCTCTCTCTTTCTCTCTCTTTTTTTTTAGCGAGCCTTCACTTATACCCCCGAAGAGAGGTTATAGGAGGGCACCCGGCCGAACAAAAGGCTCCATTTCCTTCAACAGTTTTCCAGGTTCTTTGTGAAGCCGAGGCATGCAGTACTCGCGCAGACTCATTCTGTTTGGCGGGAAGCCGTTTTTCCGTCTGCACTCAAACGAGGGCGAGGGGGGCGCCGACCCATTCTCTGCGGCGCGGAAATTGCTCCCTGGGCGACGGGCGGGAATGCAAGGAAAGGATGATGCCTCGGTCGAAATGGGCGGCACGGCGCGGGCGGCATGGGCGTGCGTGCGGCACGGGCGGGAGGGTTAATCGCCTTGTGACGCTCGCAGCTGTTGTCGTGCTTAAAGTGTAGCTTTGGTTGGATTACACGGGAAACGCACGAGGGATACGCTGATATACGCACAGATAACCATAATACCCACACTCACTACACACACACACATACATATTATCTATCTCTATCTTATTCTCTTCTCTATATATTTTATATATATATATTATATATATATTATAATATGTGACACCAACAACCACAACCCACCCACACCCATATATATATATATCTATTTATATATATATCTGTTGTGTGTGTGTGTGTGTGATGTGCGTTGTACAACTACATCCATATGAGTGTTATATGGATGTGCGTGTACCTACATACATACATATGTGTGTATATGTATATATAAATATATATATATACTAATCTATTATATATATATATATATATATATAAAAATAATATATGTATGTGTGTGTGTGTGAGTGTTGAGAGTGTGTGTGCGTATATTTGATACGAAGGGTGAACATTGGCCGGAGCAACATCAGAGCCATCATATGGGGGGGGGACGATGAGTCCAGAGCGCCTTTGTCTCTTTAAAAGGACATAGGCTATTGTTTTAAACTAACTAAAAAGCGGGATGGGGATTAAATGCGGGGCGCGCATAAAAGTGCGCACAACTGAATATACTGAATACGAGCTTAATTTAACTGTTACTTATACTGTTTGTCCAATATTTTTCTACAACAAGGGTTAAATTACATACCCTACAGAGCCCTAGTGAATGAGTGTGTTGTGTGTGTTTGTGTGAGTTGTGCGTTGTGGTGTGTGTATTGCGTATTAAATGTGGTTTGATGTATTTCCCCCCACCCTGTTCTCTCTTCTCTTCTCATCTCTCTTATTCTCTATTTTCTACTCTATCTCTTATTATTATTGTTCTCTTTCATATAAATATATAAATATATTATATTCATAACTATATATATATATAATATATCTATATTAAATCAAAATATCTACACACCAATAACGATTGTACAATATTATCTTTATTTTACGTGTAGATAAACTGGAGCTAACCATATACACACAATCGATTATTGAACTGAGACAAAGCGTTTATATCATCAATCAATTGTGTGTGTCAGAGGGTTTCTCAGCATATACATAAAACTATATATATATATAAATTTCATCATATTTCTATCTAAACTATTATCGACTAATAAATATAATCAAACCTAATTATTTTCTATATACATATGTGTATAGTTAATATCTAATATATATATATATATATATATATATATGATCTTATATATATATATATATGTATATTCATAACGCACACATACATGTTTAAAAAATATCCCATCGTCTAAAAAAACATATATCATCTACATAATATAAAAAAGATACCTGATGAGATACCGGTTCCAAACTGTTTGTTAATTTTTTATTTAAACATATTTTTATTCTTTCCTTTGTGTGTTTTTGTGTGCGTGCGTGTGTATGCGTGTGTGTGTGGGGGGGGGGGGGTACTATTACTCAACATGGACAGATTGGAATTTTCCCTGTTATTGTCTAGTACCTTTGTTCGAATACAGCATTGCACGGGAGTTATAAATGTGCAACGGATGGCGGTGATATACCTGTGACATCGCTTTTGACTTTCAATTCTCTATGGAAAAGATAAAGTAAATAGCTTTGACAACCTGGTAAGAAGATCAGATGAGGAAATAGAACTAACGTGGTGTTGTTATGAGTCAGGGTGACGTGTATGTGATATCGAGAGTGGATTGCAATGCTCTGGATACGATAACTGTAAACATCTGTATAGACACGATAGGAAAATCAGCTGATCTGAAACACACTGAAATGTCCTGATAAGTACTCTTCAGGGCTTATTAATCGCGATAGTCAGCGATCGCGACGATGCGTTGCGTGTTGGATTCGCTGGGAATTGTAATGTTGCAGAATTTGATCTATAAAAGTGGTGGTTATTGGGCGTTTCCATGTTGCATACTCAACGATTTCCTTATGGATGAGATTATTAGAAAGTTCTTATGTGTCTTGTTTCTGTTTCACTTCGCTTCTCTTCTATCTATATTTTTATTTCTTTTTCATTTTATATATCTATTCTCTCATTAATCTTATTAAGCTTTTCTTATTCTTTCTTTCACTATTCCCTCTTTCTTATCTATCAATCTCTTTTCTTTTTTTTCATTCATTCTTTTCTTTTTCTCTCTCCTTTCTTCTTCGTCTTTCTCTCTCTCTATATAAATATATTATATATCTATATATATATGATTTTTAATGGTTTTTTTTTTGTGTGTGTGTGTGTGTGTGAGTGTGTGTGTGTGTGTATTTATATCAACTATATATATATATATTAATTAATAAATCTATATATATATTATATATATCTATAATATATATAAATATATATGTATATGTACATGTACAGATTTATATATGTATATACATATATATATTATATATGTAATATAATAATATCATTATATATATGTTTCCAAATCTGTTATATTTATCTATGAAATCTAAATTTAAATATATATATATATATATATATATATATATATATATCTATATTATATCTACAAATATATATATATATTATATATATATTTATATATATTAAATTATATATATGTATGTATATATATATATATATTCTATTTAAATATATTAATATATATATATCAACACAAAACACACAATCTGTCTTTATGTGTATATGTATATTATATATATTATATCTTATATATATTTATAATATATAATTTATATATATAATATATGTATGTTATATATAAAATTCACAATATGCGAACTATGCTATATCTATTATATTATATATATATGTTAGATATATATTATATCTATTATATATATATGCATTATGTATATATATATATATATATAATAAAAATATATATATATATAGCTAATATATATATTATATATATATATAATATAAATATATTCTATTATATCTCTATTATATCTATATGCATATATGGTTATATATATATATTATTTATACATAAAAATTTAATCTATATATATATAATATATATATATAT
This sequence comes from Penaeus japonicus, assembly GCF_977035675.1. NCBI lineage: Eukaryota > Metazoa > Arthropoda > Malacostraca > Decapoda > Penaeidae > Penaeus > Penaeus japonicus. Next base: position 486,818 of record NW_028234410.1, read on the forward strand.
TTTAGATATATATTATATTGTGTGGAGTGTGTGTGCGTGGTGCTGTGTTTTGTGTGTGTGAGTGTGTGTGTGTGTGTGTGTGTGTGTGTGTGTGATATATATAGATTATATATTATATCTATATTATATATTATATATATATATATTATACATATATATATATATATCTTATATAAAAATTATATATATACTCTTATCCACCACATGTGTGAAGTTATTTATCTGTCATATATATATCTCTATATTATATATATATATATATATATATATATATATAAATATGTATATATCCAACACAATGTGTGCATGTTATTAAATGTCTATATAAATATATCTATTATTATCTATTATATATATATAAATTATATATAATATATATATATATAAATTATTATATTTATATCTATCAATATATCTATATATTGTATATATATATTTACATCTATATATAAATATATATCTTTATATATATATAAATACATATCTCTATATATATATATATATATATTTAAATTTTTTTAATATCAATCTATCTTGAATATTCTCAATATTAATATATATATATTCTATATCACCTAATTCCACACAAACACACACAACACAGCACTAACACACAATGTGTATTACAACAACCACATCCTATATAATAAAGCTTATATAAATATACTATATATTTATATATATTATAATATATAAATATATATATATCTATTATATATATATATATATCTTATAAATATTATAACATATATATATACCATCATTCCTAGTATGGGTGTAATGGTTAAAGCAAATTTCCATTTGCGTCGTCCCGCTTCTGTAGAAATGTCCTTTTGAGAGCGGGGTGAAACAGAGCGAGGAAGAGAGAAAGAGAGAGAGAGCGAGGAGGAGAGAGAGAGAGAGAGAGAGAGGAGAGGAGAGAGAGAGGCGAGAGAGAGAGAGAGAGCAGAGGAGAGAGAGAGCGGAGTTGAAGAGAGAGAGAGGTAGCCTAGCGGCTCCGTGTGGCACGGAGAGCGTCGATTGACGGCAGAGAGAAGAAGGAGTAGAGATGAGAGAGAGAGCGAGGAGGAGAGAGAGAGGAGAGAGAGGAGACGAGGCGAGAGATGAGAGGAAGATAGTGAGTGAGAGAGGAAGGTTTGAGAGAGAGAGAGAGAAGATGAGAGAGAGAGAGAGAGAGCGAGAGAGCGAGCGAGAGAGAGAAAGATGAGAGAAGAGAGAGAGAGAGACGCGAGAGAAGAGAGAGAGGAGAGTGAGAGAGTGAGAGAGCAGAGAGGAAGAAGGAGATGAGAGGAGCGCGAGAAGACGAGAGAAGAGAGGAGAGAGTGCAGCGAGGAGAGGAGAGCGGAGAGAGAGAGAGAAGTGAGGAGAGGAGAGAGAGTGAGAGAGGAGCGGCGCGAGAGAAGAGAGAGAGGAGAGAGAGGGAGGGACGAGAGAAAGAGAGGAGGACGAGAGAGAGGCGGAGAGAAGAGAGCAGAGAGAGAGGGAGAGGAGTCGAGAGGGAGCGTGATGAGAGGGAGAGAGAGAGACTGGCGAGCGAGAGGAGAGAGCGATTGGCGATTTGGAGGAGGAGACAGAGATGGAGAGGAGCGGAGGATGAGAGAGACGTGGAGAGCGAGAGAGGGAGGGATGAGAGCGAGCGAGAGAAAGCGAGAGAGGAGAGGGAGAGGAACGACGGAGAGAGGTTAAAAGAGAGGGACTGAGAGAGCGAATGAGAGAGAGAAGAGAGAGAGAGGCGGCGCGTAGAGAGAGGAGCGACGGTGCGATTTGGAGAGATAGAGAGAGGAAGAGAGAAAGAGGCAGATAGAAGAGAGAAGAGAGAGCAGGGAGAGAGAGAGAGAGGAGGAGAGAGAGATACTAGGAGAGAGGGAGACAGAAAGCGACGAGAAAAGAGCGGAGTGCTGGCGAGAGAGCTAGGAGCGATGAGAAGAGAGAGATAGGAAGGAGCAAGAGAGAGGTGCGAGGAGCGGAGAGAGATGAGGAGCGAGCGAGAGGAGAGGAGAGAGAAAGAGAGAGAGAGAGAGAGAGAGAGATGAGGAGAGAGATAGAGGAGAGAGGGAAAGGAAAGAGAAAGAGAAGAGAGGCGATGAGAAGATGCGGGGGGGAAGAGAGAGAGAGAGAAAGAGAGAGAGAGAGGGAAAGGATGAGAGAGAGAGCCTTATACAACTACATCTTCAAGTGGTAGCTAAACAATAATACTTCTAATCCAGTTTCTAATACACTGAAACGTAGACCAAACAGTTATCAGAAAGAAAAACATAATAAAGAATAGAATAAACTAAATATAAAAAGATTTTTCCCATCAGAAAGGACTCTTGCTTGAATAAAGCATAAAGCAAAATAGCTCGGAAATTAAAAGCAAGAAATTTTCCGCTGAAAATATCTTTGACAGAAAGGGGTGACCAGCAGGCAGGAGCAAAATACTGTGCTGTCATATGGGAACGTTATGTGCAGAGTGCATTTGCTCCACTTTACTTACGAAAATAGTCTTCGTCTAAAAGGATAAAGCAGAGGGTGTAGAGTTAACCGAGGGCGCGGCGTAAACATCCGCAAAACAAGGAATTATTGAAGTTTAGATATTAATCTCAGTTTATTTTATTTATCTTTCTTTTTTTACAAAAAAATAGGGAAGTTACATAAAATCCATAAGCTCATATTCAAACACAACCGCCCACCCAAAATCATTCAGTACAATACTACAAGTAAAACCATACAAAACGACACACACACACTCGCACGCACCGACACAGCAAGCAAATACACACAGACGCACCATACCCGTCCAGGTCCTTCCTTCGGCATACCGCAGCGTCGATCAAGCTCCTTGTTGTTATACTCGGGGTCGATGATATTACGGTCACGGCGTCCCCGCCCCTCCCCTGTCCCTGCCCCCTGTCCCTCGCCCTGCACCAGTCCCCTTGCTTCCCAGCTCAGTCCCCATCTTCAGCATAGTCCTCCTGTCCCTTCTGCACCGCCTCTGTTCTAACCTAACACAGCTTTTCCTGCATCAACCTCTGTCCTCCCTGCCACTAACCCTTCCCTTACGCTTACCCCGAGCCCTACCTCCTCCCTTCTCTTCCTCCTTCCCTTCTCCACTCCTCGCCTCCACTTCCCTGCACACCTCTCTCCCTCTCCCTCTCTCCTTCTCCTCCCTCCAGCCTCTCCCCTCCTCCCCCGCACGACAAGCCGCCCTGCCTCGCCCTCGCGGCCTGTGTACGCGAGGTTTGTTGGTCTGGGCGTTACAGACAGACGGTCACACGCGTTGTTTTGGTAAGTGTCGCAGCAGCAAGCACCGTTAGCATGTTAATTGTAGCATCTGCCGCGGAATGGCCTCGTCATAGCGACTGATGCTGGTGCTTACCTAGCCAGGATGCGGTTCCAAATGCGGTGGTTCCAAATGCGGTTCCAAATGCGGTTCCAAATGCGGTTCCAAATGCGGTGGTTCCAAATGCGGTGGTTCCAAATGCGGTGGTTCCAAATGCGGTTCCAAATGCGGTTCCAAATGCATCCTTCAGGGGCAAAGATGTTTACCAGCAGAAAGTATGATTTATTGAAAATAGATGTGAATACATTTCGAGTTCCCAGGGAGGAGGTCAGCGAGAGAGAGGTCTTACACAAGCGTGGAAAAGGCCGGTCCTACCTGGAGAGTTTGTTGTTGCTGATTTCAGTCCATTTTAGAATCTTATTATGTATGTGAAAGTTCAGTGGAAGAAAAAAAAAAACTTATTTCCGAACAGCTACTAAATTTTGCAATCGATTATTTCTTTGTGAAAAATTACTAGCACTGTAGGTATGTCTGCAATTTACACTACGACAGATACACTGTCAGGCCAAAAGCCATGAATAAAATGGTTGTAAACTCCAGTTCCCTCTATTTTCCGTTCCCTTTCTCTCTCTCTCTCTCTCTCTCTCTCTCTCTCTCTCTCTCTCTCTCTCTCTCTTCTCTTCTCTATACATTAATATATATAACAACATACCTATTATATATATATATCTATATATTATATATAAATATATATATATATATATGTGTATTGTATATAATATTACTCTCTACTTGAAAATAAGCAGACATGTGCAGCATATAACTAATAATATATATCGCTTACTATATCTTATATAATTAATATATATACAATTAAATATATTATATATAAATGCTTTAGTATATAATATTATATATATATAATATAAGATTATATACATTATATATCTATATATCTATATGAGTATCCTATATATACGTCGTATCTATCTATATATATCTTACATTATACAATAGATACATGCTACAAAAACAATCACACACACAACACCACACCCACACACCTCCAAGACACACACACATGACACACACCACACACACACAC
>NW_028234410.1:496184-506184 GCF_977035675.1 Penaeus japonicus
TTTTTTTTTTTTTTTTATGTGTTTTTTTTTTTTTTTTTTTTTTATTTTTTGCGGTTACTTTTTTTTTCTTTTATTTATTTTTTTTTTTTTTTTGGTTTGATTATTATCTTCCTCCCCCCCCTTTCTTTTGTTCTTGTTGTGTTCTGGGTTTTTGTACATTTTTCTCCCTCTTGTTTTCCTGTGTATGTTTATCATGTGGTCTGTGTTTTTCCCATACCCCCCCCCCCCCCCCTGTTTGTTTTTTTTGTTTTATTGTTTTTTCTTCCCAATTTTTATGGGGGTTTTTTTTTTTTGTCGTTTAACCTTTGTGGGTGTTTTTTTGTTTGTGTTTGATTTTTTGCTGGGGTTTTTGTTGGTTGCTTTTATGTTTTTGGCTTGAGCTATCTCGGGTTGGTGTGCTGGATTGATATTGGATGGATTGTTGTTGTGTGTGATGCTTCTCTTTCTGGTGATTTTGGGGTGCCTCCCCTGCTAATTCGTGTAGCTGGGGGTTTGTGCCACCTATCGTTATTTTTTCTTTATCTCTGTTTTATGTGTCGTATGGGGGGATTGCGGGCGGGGAGGGGGGCGGGTTTTTTTTTTTCTTTCTTTTTTTTTTTTCTTTTTTTTTTTTTTTGTTGTTTGTTTTTTTTTTTTTTTTTTTTTTGTTTTTTGTTATTTACGGCTTGATTTTTGTTGTATTTTTTTTTTTTCTCTGTGGTGGTTTATATATTATCAGGCAATAATAATAAGAATACACTATATATAAATACTATATATATAACACTATATATATCCCTATATTTATAAATACTCTATAATATATCGGTGTGTGGGGGGTAGTGTAGTGTGTGTGTTGTGAGTGGGTGCGTGTTGTGCGAAGTGTTGTGCGTGTTCCGCCTTTGTGTGTGTGGTTATGTGTTGGCTGTGTGTGTCATGTGTGCTTGCTGACTGTTTGTGCGCTGTATGGTCGTGTGTGAGTGATTTGTGAGTTCTGTTGTTGGTGTAGTGTGTGTGGCTTTGTCGTGTGTGTTGTGGGGGGTTTGGTGTGTTTGTGTCCAGGGTGGGTTGTTTTGGGTGTGTGGTGGACGGTGGGCCGCGCCGCTTGGTTATTTTAGTAGAACGGGCCCGAAGGGCGGGTGCGGCAGGGGGCTATTGTGTGGTCTAGGGCGGTGCAACCGTGGTGTGGCGCTTCTTGTGCGCGAGTGTGTCTGTACGGTTGTGTTTTCGTGGTGTGTCGGGTGATGAGGGTGTAGGTTGAGATGTTTGTGGCAGGGTCGAGTTCGTCCATTTAGAGTGTTGTTTGTGTGACGGTGTGGTCGTCAGTGTCGTACTTGTGTCGTGTAGTACGTCGTTGTTTTTGACTGTATCATATCTCATCTCTTATAATCACTAAAATACAAATCTTGTATCCTATATAACTATATGTGTTGAGGTGTTTGTATTTTATATTTATATTTATATTTAGTTTGATATATATATAAATAAATATATATATATATATATATATATATATATGTTTATATGTATATCATGTTATACACTCACACACACAAACACAACCAAACAAACACACAACACACACAAACACCACACACACACACACACACACACACACCACACACACACACACTCACACACCACACACACACACACACACACACCACAACACACACACAACACACATATATTATATTTATATATATATTATACTTAGATATATATTATATATATGTCTATATTATATACACACAGTATATTACAAACACAAACACAAACACAAACAGCACACACCACTCAAACACTCCCACCGCAAACCGCACGCACTCCACCACACGAAGCCAAAGGCAAAACCGCCACACAAAGCGGTTGGTGACTGTGTTGTAGTGTGTGTTATTGTTGTTGCTTAATTTGTGTCTTGTGTAATATATATATATATAAAATAAATATACATATATTTATATACTATAATATATATATATATTATAAATTATATTAAAGAGGGGAGAGTGTAGAGAGAGAGAGAGAGCGGAGAGAGAGAGAGGTGGGAGAGACGAGAAGGCGGCGAGACGAGAGACATTATTTTATCTATTTATATATTTCTCTCTTCATATCAATCTCTCATCTACCACTAATCCCCCCCCCCCCCCCCCCCCCCCCCCCCCCCCCCCCCCCCCCCCCCCCCCCCCCCCCCCCCCCCCCCCCCCCCCCCCCCCCCCCCCCCCCCCCCCCCCCCCCCCCCCCCCCCCCCCTCCACCCCCCCCCCCCCCCCACCCACCCCCCCCCGCCCCCCCCCCCCCCCCCCCCCCCCCCCCCCCCCCCCCCCCCCCCCCCCCCGGCCACCCCCCCCCACAACAGATGGTGCCCTAGGAAGGTAGAAACCGAGAAAAAGGAGAGAGAGATGAGAGAGGGAGGAGGAAAATAGAAGGTAGCTTGGTAGTTAGAAATGATTAAATAGATGTATATGTATATGCAATATTATATATATATATTATATATCTATATCTATAGTATATATAATATATAATATTATATATATTACACAAACAGTCACACAGTATATATACACAAAACAAACACAAACACAAGCACACACACACACACACACGCATCAGCAACGCACAACACAAACCTGTGTGTTTTCGTGGGTTTTGGGTGTTTGTGCTGGTGTATATCTATATATTTTATATATATAATATATATCTATATAAATATATATTATATATCATATATATTATCTATATATAAAGAGAGAGAGAGAGCGAGAGAGAGAGAGAAATAGATAGGATAGATAGTAGTGACGGAGACCCCGGGAGGCAATTGAGAAAAATAGAAAAAAGGAAAAGAGAAAATAGATTAGGAGATATAGATCGTACATAGAGAGAAATTAGTAAGAGGAAAGGAAGAGAACACTCGGAGAGGAGAGAGAAATAGGAAATAGATAGGTAGTTAGATTATGAATATTATATAAAGGAGAGTAGTAAGGGTCGAGATGAGATATAGTTAGGATATAGGAGAGCAAATAGGGAGAGAAAATGAGGTGATCATAGGCGAGAGAGAATTTGAATGTAAATGTCCAAGAGTGTGGTTGGGTTGTTAAATTGAGTTATTAATGTGAGTGGGAGTTGGTGTCGGATGTGAGTGAGAGAGTGTGTGGTGTTTGAGTGTTTTTTAGATAGTGATTTGTAGATTGTATTATTTATTATTGTTCGTGTTTGTTATTGACCTAGATGTTTTTAAATATAATTAATGACATATATTATATATATATATTTATAGATATATATATTCTTTTATTTATAATTATGATATATTTATTAGACAAACACAACACTAAAAACATTTACACAAACACTTATGAATCTATGTGTTTTTTTGTTTGGGTGTTTTTGCGTGTGTTGGTTGGTCCATCTGGGAGTTTGTACACAATGTGTGTGTATGGGTACTTTGTTTGAATTTTTTACGAGAGCCTGTTAATTTCTTTATGTAGTTATCATGCCTATTTATTCTTTGAATATTATATGTCATATGTCGAAAACCAAAATCAATGAAGGTATAATGTTTCTTCCAGTTGTATCAAGAATCAACCAGACAGGAAGAGTTGTGTGTTTCGGATTATAATAAGTTAGATAGAATAAGTTCAGAATCTCTTTTCTACATAAACATTCGCAAATATTTGTGGACCATTACCAGCAGTTATATGGCTGTCGGGTTTGAGGCAGAACTTTGGCATGTATAATATAAGGCTCCTTAGAATTATGCGGGTTAATTTAGGGCGCGAAAGGCGGGTGGTTGCCGTGGTGGGGGGTGAAGGCGTGTTAAAGGAGGGGGAGGTTGTGGGTCTTGGAATGGGTTTGACGAATTTGTGTGTTTGGTGTGATGATTGTGTGTGTGTGTGGTGTGTGTGGTGTGTGTAGAGTGGTGTATGTGTGTGTGTAGGTTATGTTTGTGTGTTGTGTGTGTGTTTGGGGATTCGGGGTGAGTGAGTGTTGGTGTGAGGTGGGGCTATGTGTGTGTGTGTGTGTGTGTGTGTGTGTGGTGAGTGTGTGAGAGTGTATGTGTGTAGGTGTGTGTGTGATGTGGGTGTGAGTTGTGTGTGTGTGTGTGTTTTGTGTGTGTGTGTGTGATGTGTGGGTTGGTGTGTGTTTGTGGGTGCTGTGGTGTGTGTCGTGTGTGTGTGTGTGTACGTGAGTGTAGTCAGTATGTGTTGTGTGTTGCTATGGTGGGTGGGGTGTTTGGTGTGTGTAGTGTGTCGGCGTGTGTTTGTTCTTCGTTTCGGTGTGAGATGTTGTGTGCGGTGTGAGTGCTGTGTGTGACTGTGTGTTTTTTGGGTTGTGTGTTTGATGTGTGTCGTGTAGTGTGTGTTTGGTGTGTGTGTGTGTTATGTGATTGTGAGTGTGGTGTGGGTGGGTATGTGTGCTGAGTGTATGGAGGGGGGGTTGGTGTGGGTGAGAGAGAGAGAGAGAGGAGTAGAGCGAGAGAGATTGTGTGAGTGTGTGTGTGTGTGTGTGAGTTTGTGTGTGTGTTCGGTCGGGATTGTCCTTTGTGTGTGTGTCGTGTCGTGCTTGAGTCGTGTGTGAGTGTGTGTGAGTCGCTTGTGTGTGATGTGTGTGGGTGTGTGTGTGTGTGAGTGTGTGTGTTTGTGTGAGTCAGTATGTGAGTGTGTGTGTGTGTAGTGTATGTATGTTCTGTGGGGGGCCGTGTGTGTTTGTATTTCTGAGTGTGTGAGTGTGTGAGCGTGAGTGTGTGTGAGTGAGTGTGTGAGGAGTGGATGCGGTGGGTGTGTGTGTGTGCTGTGTGTGTGTGTGTAGTGTTGTGGTTGGGTGTTCGTGGTGTGTTTGGGTTGTGTGTGTGTCTGTGTTTAGTGTGTGTGAGAATGAGCCGAGTCTGTGTGGGGGTGTGTGAGTGTGGTGTGTGTGTGAGTGAGTGTGTGTGTTTTATTGTGATCGAGTGTGAAAATTATTATTGTGAGTTTATATTGAGAGTGTGTGTTATGTTGGTGTGTCGTGTTGGTCTGTGTATGTTTCGTGGCTTTATTGAATGATGAGTGTTTTTGAGGTTGTTTGTGATTGGGTGTGGCTGTGATGTGTTTTGTATGCACGTGTGTTTGTAGGATCTTATGTGTGTTACGTGGTGTGTGTGTGGGTGTTGTGGTAGGTGTTCGTTGTGTGTGTGTTTTGGTGGTAGTTGAGTGTAAGTGTCAGGCTAGCAAGTATTATATTTGGTTTGGGGGTGGTACGTGTTTTGGGGGACAGTGTTGGGTATGGTAACGGAAGGAGTGGCGTGTTTTTGTTTTGTTGGTTTATTGGGGCCGCGCCAAGAGGAGGGGGTTTTTGTTATAATATAAGTACTATATCAATTTTATCGGGTGTGTGTTGTCGTTGTGTGAGTGATAGTGTTGAGAGTTAGTGTGGTTTCTGTGGTGTTTGGTGAGTCGTCTTGTGTGTGTTTCGCGCCGGGGGTCTGACTTGGGGTTGATGTTTTTGTGTTTGATGTTTGTGTGTTAGTGTGTTGTTTGTTTTGTGATTGTGTTGGGTTCGTTTTTGAGGTTTTGGTTTATATTTAGTGAGTATTGAGAGTGTTTGGTGTTATATGTGTGTGTAGTGTGAGAGATAGATTGTATATATACTTTATTAGATTTTATATATATGGTATAGATATGTATATTTACTTATAGACTATATCTATATATATAGTTATATATCTATATATATATATACTCATATTATATATATATATATACTATACTATATATATATATATTTATTTTATATGAATTGTATTTAATATATATTATATATATATATCATATATATATATAATATATATATATATACATCATAAATATAATATATATATTATTAATAGATGAGAGAGAGAGACTGAGAGTGGAGAGACCGGGGGGCGGAGGTGACGAGGGCGAGGAGACGAGGAGAGCGAGGAGAGAAACGATGCCTCGGAGAGACTAGAGAGACGAGGGGAAGTGAGATCGAGGGGGGTGAAGGAGGCGGACGAGAGGAGAGAGAGAAGGCTTAGCGAGAGGTGGACGAGAAGCTGGAGGTGAGAGGGACTCCGGGCGACGGAAGGAGGGGAGAGGTAAGACACTCGTGGACACGGACCGAGAGACGAGGAGAGAGAGGAGCAGGAGAGGGGACGAGAGAGAGTTATGGAGAGAGAGAGGACTTGCTCGAGAGAGGGACGAGAGAGAACGAACGCGCACGGAGGAGAGAGAGACGTGGAGTGAGAAAGGTGAGAGATGTGTTGAGTATGTGTGGTTTGTGTGTTGGTGTGAGGTCTGCTGTGCGTTGGACCTGTGTCGTGGTAGGGTTGGGTGTGATTGGTAAATGCAAGCTGTGAGGGCATAAACCCCATGTTGTAGTTTGGTTTGATGGGGTTTGGGCGGATTGTGTGAATGTGGGGATTGAGACACTGGTGGGAAGCCGGTTGTGATTTATTGTTTTTTTAGGGAAGGAGGCCGTGGGCTGTGTGGCTGACTGGTACCCGAGCAGCCCAGCCGGCCGAGTTTGATGTGGTGTTTGGATATATGCTATGTACATGTTGTGTGGATGTCGTGCTGTCGGTGTGTGTGTGTGTGTCGTGGTGTGTGGTGTAGTGGTGTGCTGGTGTCGTGTATGTGTCGCGGCGTGTGTGTGGGTGGGTGTGGGTGTGGGGGGAGGAGTTGCGGTATGTATGTATGTGCTGTGGGTGTGTGTGTGTGAGGTGAGTGTGAGTAGTGTGTGTGTCGTGTGTGTGGGTGTGTGGGTGTGGGGGAGTGGAAGTGAGGGGGTGTACTGTATGTAGGTAATGTAGTGTGTGTGTCGTGTGTTGTGGTTTTAGTGTTTGATGTTGCAGTGTGTTAAGGTGGTGATAGGTTGTGTGATGTGTTGTTAGCACGTGGGGGGTGCACGTTTTGTTCGTGAGAGGTGATTGTGTCTTGCGGTTTGTGGGTGCATTGGGGGTGTTGGTTGTCCGGTTGGGTTTTATAGACGTTTCGGTGGTTTTGTCCTCTTGCGTCTCGGTGTGTTGTTTGGGGGTGTCGTACTGTCGGCTTTTGATGTTTGTTGGTATTGGTGTATGTGTCTGTAGTGTGTGTCCTGTGATAGTTTGTTCTTGTCTTTTTCGTTGTCCTGTTGGTGTTGTTTGGTGGACCCGTGTGTGCTGTTGTGTTTAAGTGTGTATTATATATATATATTTATATATATATTATATATATATATATTGATATATATATTATATTATTTATTTATATGTATATGTGGTTATTGTTTTTATTATATTTACTTTATTATTTAGGAGTATAGCCATGGCTACATTCCCATTTGGATCAATTTAGGATTGTATGAGTTTGGATCTTTAGATTACGACATCGAATATAGAATCTGAAGTTGATTAGATAAGATTATAGGATTTTAGATTGTGATATGAATAATAGATAGATACGATATATTTAGGATAGAGTTAGAGATAGATTTTGAGATTTATACGTATATATAGATATCATGAATTTAGATATAGATATTAGATGATAGGATAGATACTAGATAGATAGTATAGAATTAGATAGATAGATAGAGTAGTGAGAGAGAGAGAGAAGAAAGAGAAAAAGGAGAAGTGGAGAGAGAGAGATGAGTGGAGAGGAGAGTCGCGAGGAGAGAGAGACGATGCGAGAGTGAGAGATACGAGAGGAGACGGAGAGAGAGGGAGAGGAGCAGAGGAGGGTGAGATGAGAGAGATAGAGAAGGAGAGTGGAGAGTCGACGAGAGAGAAGGAAGAGAGGAGCGAGGAGGAGAGGAGATGGAGAGGAGAGCGACTGAGAAGAGGAGAGAGAGAGAGAGAGAGAGAGAGGAGGAGAGAGGACAGGAGAGAGAGGACGAGCGAGCAGAGAAAGAGAGAGAGAGGAGAGAGAGAGTAAGGAGACGAGGAGTGAGGATGACCCGACGAGAGAGGGAGAGAGTCGAGAGGTGTGAGGCGAAGCTGAGGCGACGAGCGAGAGAGAGAGGGGTTGAGAGAAGAGGGAGGAGGGGAGAGTAGAGAGGAGAGAGATCGAGAGTGGAGCGGAGAGAGCAGAGAGCGGAGGAGAGAAGGAGAGAGAGAGAGAGAGAAGGAGAGAGATGGGAGTGAGAACGAGGGGAGGAGAGGGGACGGAGAGGGAGAGAGAGAGAGAGGAGGAGGGGAGATGATGAGGAGAGAGAGGGAGAGAGGAGAGAGAATCGAGACAGAGAGAGAGAGAGGGGAAGAGGGAGAGGAGGAGGGAGAGAGAGAGGAGAGGGGGAGAGGAGACGAGAGGGAGAGGAGGAGAGAGAGAGAGAGAGAGAAGTCGAGGGAGAGAGAGAGTTGAGATGACTGAGAGAGAAAGGAAGAAGAAGTGAGGAGAAGATGAGAGAGGAGAGGATGAGGAGACGAGAGAGAGAGAGAGAGAGAGGAGTGAGAGAAGGAGGAGAGAGAGAGAGGAGAGGAGAGAGATGAAGAGAGAGATAAGACGACGAGAGAGAGACGGAGAGGTGAGAGAAGAAGGTGAGTAGAGAAACAGCATGGCGGACAGAGAGAGAGAAGATTTTTTCCGAGATGAGAGAGGATGTTTTTGAATAGAGAGAGAGAGAAGGAGAGAGAGGAGAGGGAAGAGAGAGAAGAGAGAGAGACGGAGAGAGAGAAGAGAAGGAGACGTGGAGGAAGGAAGAGGAGAGAGAGGAGGGAGAGAGGAACGGAGAGAGAGAGAGAGGAGAGGAGAGGAAGAGAGAGGAGGAAAGGAGGGGAGAGCCACAACAGTCTCCCTACTTCGCAGAGAGCGAGGGAAAGGAGAAGAGAGGAGAGAGGGAGAAGAGCACCACCTCCCCGGAGCAGGGCAGCAGGCGAGGAGACCCCCTCCATGCAGGTGGCGAGCCCTCAAGAGACCCCGGGCACACTAGAGCACCGAGCCCCCTCACCCACCCCCCTACAACCCCCCCTACCCCCACCCCCCCCCCCCCCCCAACTCCCTCCCCCCAACATACACTACCGAACGGGAGCACACCCCCACCCACCCCCACCCCCCCCCCCCCCCCCCCACCCAGACGCCCCCTCCCCCCAGCATCACCGCTCCGAGAGGAGGCGAAGATGGCACATACCCCCCCACACCTCCCCCCGCGAGAAGAGGAGACGAAGAGAGAGAGAGAGCGAGAGAGAATGGTGAGCCCCCCTCCCCCCCCCCCCCCCCGAGGACGGAGAAGAGTAGACGAGAGGAGTCGGGGATCGAGTAGTGTGGAGGGACGGAGACGAGGAGAGAGAAGAGAGAGAGAGGGGAGAGAGAAGGAGGAGAAGAGAGATGAGGATGAAGGAGAGAAGGAGAGAGAGGAGAGGGAGAGAAGAGCAGAGGAGATAGTGAGAGGACGAGAGGAGAGAGAGGAGAGAGAGGAATGAGGAGCAGAGAGGAGAGAGGAGAGAGAGCAGAGGAGCGAGGAGTGAGAGAGTGAGAGAAGGAGAGGAGGAAAGAAGAGATTGAGGGGAAAAGGGGAGAGGAGGAGTTAGAGATGCGAGGAGAGACTAAAGAGATCGGGGAGGATGGAGAGAGAGAGGAGAGAGCGAGGCGAGAGGAAGGCGGAAGAGGAAAGCTGAGAGAGGAGAGAGAGAGATGAGAGAGAGCGGAGAGAGAGAAAGAGGAGGAGAGAGAAGGAGGGGGAGAGAGGAGAGAGAGGAGAGTAGGTGAGAGAAGAAGAACCTAGGGAGAGAGAGAAGAGAAGAGGAGAGAGTGACGAGGAGAGAAGAGAGAAAGGAGAGAGAGAGGAAGAAAAAAGAGAGAGAGAAGAGAGAGGGAGAGAGAGGTAAAGTGAGAGGGAGAGAGGGAAGAAAGGAGGGGGAGGAGGGAGAGAGAGGAGAGAGAAGAGAGAGTGAGAGAGGATGAGAGAGAGAGGAGAAGAGAGAAGAGAAGAAAAAGAGAGAGAGAGAAATGAGAGAGAGAGAAGGACGATGAGAGGAGATGGAGAGAAGAGAGGAAGAGAGAGAAGATGCGGGGAAAGAAGTGGAGAGGATGAGAGAAGAGAGATAG
>NW_028234410.1:521184-523684 GCF_977035675.1 Penaeus japonicus
GAATTCTTCCTTAGAATCTTAAACCTAAATATACATCACTCGCGAGTTGCAGTTTGCAATCTCTCAAAATACATGATTTTCTTAGATGTCGGTACTTCTGTCAGGAAACGAAAGGGTAAACGGATAGATACTAAAGCGAGAAAAAGAAAGAACAGATTGGATGAATGTCAAAATCGATTGATAATTTTCTTATGAACGCATCGAAGCAGATGGCAGTGCCGTATGGACAAGGACGCCACGTCAAAAAAAAAAGAAAAAAAAGGGGGGGGGGTTGAGGGTAACGATGAGAATATTTTATGCTTATGATGGTCTGTGAAATCTAATCTAATATTGCGAGTCGATATGCCACCGAGTAGATAACATAAGCATATGATCAAACATCAAAAATGGGAAACAATAATTTTGTCAAAAATGAGCAAAACGGGACAATGATTTTATCTCTTTCACTTTTTTTTCAATCCTTCTATGGTTAAAGGGGTCACTGTCAACGACGATGTCTGTTTGAGGGTTACAGTGACATATGACTGTTTAGACAATGTTCATAAACGATTAAGATAATTGGAAGCAGATAATGATGACGGTGAGTAAAACGGATGATGATTCCGTCCCAGTTGGTGTCATTTCCCTCATCCCCTTTAGGCCTCGAGTGCAGTCAGTACCTCCCCGACGGATGCACTTCCTTCGACGTCTGCCTCTCCTTCCGCCGCCTCGACTCCTCTCACTTGTACTTAAGCCCTTTCCCTTCCCCCACTTACCGAACGCCACTTACTGAACGCATCACTTGGCCCTCCCGACGCCCTCCCGACGCCCTCGGCAACTTCATCCTCTCCTCCTACTTTTGGGACCTCGTCCCCCTCGGCCCGGCCATGATTCACTGCACTCGCCCTCTTCCCTCTCGCCTGCTATCAAGCGCGACCCCCTCCTCCCTCACCGCCTTCCCCCCTCCCCCCCTCACTCCCATCACCACCCGCAATTCCCTTCCCCTCGTACCCCCACCCCCACCCCCCTCCCCCCTCCCCCCGTCCCGCCGCCCTCAGGCCCCGTCGCCGCCCGTACCGGCCGCCCGTCGTCCGCCTCGCCCTCTCCCTCTCCCTCTCTCCCGGCCCTTCCTCCGCCCTCGCCCTCTCTCCTGGGCCGCAGTTTATGGTACATAATAAACCAATATATGTTTATACGGGGATGTAGTTTTTATGAAATAGGAGGCAATTCAGCTTTTATACAGCCCTTTTGTCCCTCAAACAGGAAATGCTGTTTTCTTTCTTTCCGAATTTCTCTTAACTAGGCGCCGGTGACTTCGACATAGGAAATGCTTCCTCTAGGCCGCTTCTTCTGTGCGATGCGGTCCTTGGAACTACTTGTGTACGTGTGTGTGTGTATGTATACACACACACATGCACACACCCACACACATACACACACATATATATATATATATATATATATATATATATATATATATATATATATATATATGTTTGTATATTTGTATGTATATATGTGTGTGTTTATACATATATTATATATGTATATATATATATATATATATATGTGTGTGTGTATATATATGTATATATAAATATATATATATATATATATATATATATATATATATATATATATACATATATATATGTATACATATATATATATATATATTATATATATATATTATATATATATATATGTATGTGTGTGTGTTGATATATGTGTTGTGTGTGTGTGTGTGTGTGCGTGCGAGCGAGTGTGTGTGTGTGTATATTGTGTGCCTGTGTGTCTATGGTGTGTGTGTGTGTGTGGTGTGTTTATTATATATATAATATATATATATATATATATATATATATATATATATATATATATATATATATATATGTATATAATTTATATTATATATACATATATATATAATATATATATATATATATATATATATACATATATTTATATATACACACAGGACACACATATATATATACACACACATACAAAAACATACATATATATATATATATATATACATATATATATATATATATATATGTGTCAATGTGTGTGTGTATATGTGTGTATATTATATATATATATATATAATATATATATATATATATATATATATATATATATATATATATATATATATATGTATGTATACATATATATGTATATGTATATGTATATATATATATATATATATATATATATACATATGTATATATATAGATACATATATATATATATATATATATATATATATATGTATATGTATATATATATATATATATATATATATGTGTGTGTGTACACATACACACAGACTCCCCCCTGGCCTCCACCACAAGTGTACCTCAACCGCCTGACAAAAGATCGCTTCTTCCTGGCGCGCGCGCGCGCTCCTTCTCGCCGCGTGGATGAGCGATACATAATAGCGGATATCCAGCACGTATTGCAACACGAGCCAATGCAAATTCGAGGAAGGCATCGCTCGCGGAGCCATTGTGCG
>NW_028234410.1:538684-541184 GCF_977035675.1 Penaeus japonicus
GGAGTTGTATAGTAGCCTAGACGGGCAAGATGGGCAAAGGAAAGCTATCAGGATAGCCAAGCAGAAACATAAGGAGGCGCAAGATGTATACCAAGCTAAGAGGATAAAAGACGGTGAAGGACTAGTGTTGACAGACGGCAAACAGATAAAAGAAAGATGGAAGGAGTGCTACCAACAATTGATGAATGTAGAGAACCCAAGAGTAAAACTAGTGATTGAAGCTGCAGAAGAAGGAGAGATAGAGGAGGTTGGAGAAATGGAAGTGACAACAGCAATAAAAAGGACGAAGAAGTGTAAAGCGGTGGGACTGGATGATATACCAGTCGAAGCATGGAAGGCTATGGGCAGAACAGCAGTGAGGTGGCTAACAGAGGTATTCTGAAACATCTGGGAGACGGAGCATATGCCAGATGAATGGAGAGATAGTACTCTCATACCCATTTTCAAGAACAAAGGGGACATACAGGATTGTGGAAACTACCGGGGCATCAAACTAACCTCACATACCCTAAAGATGTGGGAAAGGATCATAGACAAGAGATTGAGGAGTAGAGTGGAGGTGTCTGACCAACAGTTTGGGTTTATGCCAAATAGAAGCACAACTGACGCAATTTTTGCGCTCAGGCAGATAATGGAGAAGCACAGGGAGGGGCAAGAAGAACTACATTGTATCTTCATTGATCTAGAGAAAGCTTACGATCGGGTACCGAGACAAGAGGTATGGAATTGTTTGAGACTGAGCGGGGTTGGGCAAGAGAAATACATCAGGTTGATACAAGATATGTATGAGAGCAGTAAGACTGTGGTGAGGTGCGCGGCGGGTGATACGGAGGAGTTTGAGGTAACGGTGGGGCTGCATCAAGGGTCAGCACTTAGTCCATTCTTGTTTGCAGTGATTATGGATTGCATGACGGAGGTAGTCCAGAGGGAAGCCCCGTGGGATATGTTGTTTGCGGACGATGTAGTGGTGTGCGGGAAGACGAAGGAGGAGGTAGAGCTGAGATTAGAGCTTTGGAGGAATGCAATGGAGACCAGAGGAATGAGAGTCAGTAGACAGAAGACCGAGTATTTGAAGATGAAGGTAGGAGAAGAGGACGTAGAGGATGATGGTGAGGATGTAACACCGGTAAAGATACAGGGTGAGGACGTGAACCAGGTAAAAGAGTTTAAGTACCTTGGCTCCACAGTGCAGGAAGATGGAGGTTCGGACAGGGAAGTCACAAAACGCATACAAGCAGGTTGGGGTGCGTGGAAGAAAGTAACAGGGGTGATGTGCGATAGAAAAGTGTCAGATGTGGTGAAAGGAAAAATGTACAAGACCATAGTGAGACCAGCAATGATCTATGGCATGGAGGCGGTGGCTGTGACGAAAGCACAGGAGAAGAAAATACAGGTAGCCGAAATGAAGATGCTGAGGTGGTCACTGGGGTTCACAAAGTTGGATAAAATAAGAAATGAGGACATTAGAGAAAGATTGAAAGTTACAGAAATATCGGAAAAGTTGAGAGAAAGCAGATTGAGGTGGCTGGGACACGTAGTGAGAAGAAATGGAGATTATGTAGGGAAGAGGGTTAGACGGATGACTGTTGGGAGGAGGAAGAGGGGAAGGCCCAAAAGAAGGTGGGAGGATTGCGTGAAAGAGGACAAGGTAGCGAAAGGGGTGACAGAGAGCGATGCATTATGGAGGACCACATGGAGGAGGCGGATCCGTGCCGGCGACCCCGAGTAAATTGGGAAAAGCCAGTAGAAGAAGAAGAAGAAGAAGATATATATATATATATATATATTATATATATATATATAATATATATATATATATATATATATGTATTATGTATATACATACATATGTATATGAATATATAATATATATAATATATATATATATATATAATATAATATATATATATATATATATTCATATACATATGTATGTATATACATACATATATATATATATATATATATATATATATATATATATAATATATATATATATATATATATTATATATATATATATATATATAATATATATATATATATATATATATATATATATATTATATTATATATATATATATAATATATATATATATATATATATATATATGTATATATATATATATATATATATATATATATATATATGTATATATATGTATATATATATATATATATATATATATATATATATATATGTATGTATATATATGTATATATATATATATGCATATGTGTGTGTGTGTATGTCACCTTTAGACGTTTTCCATTTCTTTTTCTTTTCATGTTATTTCACATGCGTTCAAACATCCACTGGATTATACACGAGGGACATTTGATATTTTCATCTCGCGGGTCGAGCGGTCGGACCTATTCCCGCCTGTGTGTGTGTCTCTGTCATGCCCCTAACTCGCCTCCAAGGGCTGATCCTCGCGTGATGAAAGCCATTAGAGGTACAGTTTTGGTTCCTTCTTTTCAGCCTCAAAACTGGGCCACTT
>NW_028234410.1:551184-556184 GCF_977035675.1 Penaeus japonicus
AGAAAGGGAATGTGTGTGTGTGTGTGTGTGTGTGTGTGAGAGAGAGAGAAAGGGAATGTGTGTGTGTGTGTGTGTGAGAGAGAGAGAGAGAGAGAGAGAGAGAGAGAGAAACAGAGAGTGAGAGAGCGAGAGAGAGAGAGAGAGAGAGAGAGAGAGAGAGAGAGAGAGAGAGAGAGAGAGAAGATTAGAGAGCGAGTATGTAGAGAAATTGTACATCGATGAAGTAGGATGAGAGAGAGAGTGGGAATGTGTGTGTGTGTGTGTGTGAGAGAGAAAGGAGGTGAGAGAGAGACGAGGGAAGAAGAAGGAGAGAGAGAGAGGTGATGATTAGAGAGATAGGGTAGAGAGAGAGAGAGAGGGAATGTGTGTGTGTGTGTGTGTGTGTGAGAGAGAGAGAGAGAGAGAGAGAGAGAGAGGCGGGGACGGGTCAGGGCAGTGGAGAGGCAAAAGGGAGAGTTGTGAATAGACAAAAGTGGCGTAACTCATGCTTTAAATTTACCCAGGATAATTACTTCTTGTTCCCTGTTTAATTATACGGAAGCGCTGCTGTAGCATATTACATAGATACTTTATGGCACTATCTTCCCATTTTATGATAGCAGTTCAATGCTATACTTCATACGCTCAACTGGAAAGGATGATATCAACGTACACCTCTTTTACCCAAGGCAGAAAACTCACTTTGAAAGAAATATATATAAGCCGTTTGGAAAAAGCTTTTGACGAGCGCCGAGAAACGACTTGTCGAGGAGCTTACTCGACGCAAGGTCAACCGTAAGCGGCTCTTGTGTTTAGGGCCATTATGCAAATGAGCGCTCCCTCCCTTCTGCAAGAGGTGAGGAGGAAAGAGGATGAACAACTGAACTCGCCCTCTCCCTCGGTGAGCCATTTTGACTAAAAAGTACTGATGCACTATTTTCACGTTAGGCAAATGCGGTGTAATATGATAATGAAAAAACTCCTGTCAGTTATCTGCAACATTACTAAAAGTGAAAGAGGATTACAATTAATTATGATGAACTGCAGCAGAACGAATGTTTTAATGACCGTGGCACTGCTCACGGAAGTTAGGCTTAGCTAAAAAAAAAAAAAAGGTAAAAAAAAAAAAAGTAAAAAAAAAATATGATTGGACAAGAGGCGATGGAGGATCGCTATGTGTCAGAGTGCGCGGCTGCCCTATCCCCCCCCCCCTCCCCCGTCCTGCTCTGACTATATCCGTGGACCCCGACACTTCAGCTACCGAAAAAATATCTGACAGAGCAATATCCCTTGCAGTCTTTTCTTTGGCGCTGAACGAGACAAATTTTCTCTCTGTTTTTTTGTAGTTCATTTTACGCTTATTCAATTTCGTTTTTTTTTCGAGTACTGATTTTGAAACGTCGACTTGTTTCCAATTCTTGGAAAGAGTTTTCACTAGGTGTACGTTTCCATAGATTTTTTTTGCAAATCTCTCTATCGCCGTAGTTGTATAGAGCCATATAAATCCACCATTATTGTTTTTATCGAATTTTATTGTCAAATATTCATGAATCTTGTCAGTGTTCGCAAAGCAATATTTGTAATTGTGGCCATAAAAACAATTGAATAAATATCTTTTAACTGTGGGATATTGGATTTTATTCAGGGAATTTCTAATTTCAGTGAGGCACACTGGCTGTTGAATTGATTTTAATTTGCTTTTATTTAAATTGCCAGGAGCGAAAACGATATAGACTTTTTGTATGTGTTTTGTTCCGTCCGGCATTTTGCTCTTAATGGGTGGCGGATATTGCATCGCTTGTTAATAGTTTTGTAATATTTCTGCTCAGCTGAAAAGTAAAATTCCTCTCTAATGTTACGAGGGTGACAGAGGCCGCCCAATTACTCAACACTAACGAGATTTTTGACTTGCGCGCGTTTCGCTTTCGTCTGCTCTTCGCTGTCAGCATCAGGATTCGACAGACGGCCCGGAGGAGCCTTGTCTCGGTGACGGTGAGGGACTGACTGGCCGGCTTTTGGCTTCCGGTCAGTGGCGTGCGAACTGGCGGCTCTTCGCGAGGTTCTGTGTGTGTGTCTGTGCTGGCGTGTTTGTGTGTGTTTTTTTGTGCGTGTTTGTGTGTTTGTGTTTGTGTGTGTTTGTGTTTGTGTGTGTGTTTGTGATTGTGTTTCGGTGTGTTTGTGTTTCTGTTTGTGTTTGTTTGTGTGTGTGATTGTGTCTGTTTATGTGTGTGTGTGATTGTGTTTATGTTTGTGTGTGTTTGTGATTGTGTGTGTTTGTGTTTATGTGTGTGTGTGTTTTTGTGTTTATGTGTGTGTGTTTGTTTGTGATTGTGTGTTTGTTTGTGTGTGTGTTGTGTGTTGTATTTTGTTTGTGTACTTTGTTTATCCAGCATCAATTGGATAGCAACAATTGGCTATGAACTTCTACCGTACAGCAATAGGTAATTACTTTCAATAGTGCGTATGGAAACGCAGGCAAGGGAAAAAGAACTCCATTAGGATAACACTTTTTGGAATATACATGTGCCTAGATATATACATATATACAATTGTGTGTGTGTGTGTGTGTGTATATATATATATATATATATATATATATATATATATATATATATATATATATACATATATGTATGTGTGTTAGTATGTTTGCGTGCACACACACACACATCCACACACAAAAACATATATAGATATATATATATATATATATATATATATATATAATATATATATATATATATATATATATATATATATGCATATATATATATGAATATATATATATATATATATATATATATATATATATATATATATATATATATATATGTCTGTGTGTGTGTGATATGATATATATATCTTTTTAAAAAGATCCTCATCTGTACCTAGAGGAAATACAGTTGTGATAAAATCCTTTTCGTCGTCTTTGTTGTTGTTTTTTTCACTCGTCATGGCGCGGGCATCCCAGAGTGGCTGTGAAACTCTGTGGGTCGTGATGGGGGGAAAAGGAGGCTAAGCGTCACGTCTCCTCAGATGTGGGTCGTGGCGTTTTGGACGGAAGCCCCACTATATCAAAGGGAAGACTCACCTTTAATGGCATCTACCTGAGAATATGTAGGCCATACATGAAGTGGATATGCAGAATAAAGCGTAAATATACATAAAGCATAAGCATTCGCAATAAACTAGGCTTAATGAATAAAATTTGGGCTTTTGTAAAAATGAAAATATAAGATGAAATGAATAAGCAAAGAAAAAAGATAATTTAGATAATAATGACGTTAATAAGGATACTGATAATGGTATTGAACAATAACAATAATTAGAACAAAAACAACAATAATGATGATGATAGTTGTGATGATAATGACATTGATAGTAGTGATGATAATGGTAGTGATGACGAAGAAGATAAAAATGATGAAAATAACACTACCAACAACTACAAGAACGAGCACTAATAATAACAGTAATGATAATAATAATAATAATAGCAATAATAACGATACTACTAATAACAAACGGAGGCGGAAGCCTGGCGGATGTACTTGTGCATCTGAACACTCGGACAGTCGCTCAAGGCGGACCGTCGAGGCGACCTGAGGCCCTCTGGTCTCACC
Source organism: Penaeus japonicus (assembly GCF_977035675.1). Classification (NCBI taxonomy): domain Eukaryota; kingdom Metazoa; phylum Arthropoda; class Malacostraca; order Decapoda; family Penaeidae; genus Penaeus; species Penaeus japonicus. Next base: position 554,787 of record NW_028234410.1, read on the forward strand.
TGCGCCGGACGGGTCTTGAAGGAGTCTTGAAGGAGTTTGAGCTTTGAGGTTAATCTCCGAGCGACACTCCGGCAGCATACTGGGAAAGCGTTTGAAGTTTTTTTTCATTCAACTGACAAAGCCACATATAGGTTTAGAAGAGGTATTTAGGCGAATAAGGTGTGTTGCTGCGGGATGTTATCCTTGCTGGGATAGGTTGGAGCTAATGTTCTCTCTCTCTCTCTGTCTCTCTCTCTCTCTCTCTCTGTCTCTCTCTCTCTCTCTCTCTCTCTCTCTCTCTCTCTCTCTCTCTCTCTCTCTCTCTCTCTCTCTCTCTCTCTCTCTCTCTCTCTCTCTCTCTCTCTCTTTCTCTTTCTCTCTCTCTCTCTCTCTCTCTCTCTCTCTCTCTCTGCATGTATTTATGTATGTGTGAGAGAGAGAGAAGGAGGAAAAGGAAGACATATGTAGACAGAGAGGGGGGGAAGAGGTGAGGTAAAGATGGAGAGACGGACATGGAGAGAAAATTAAATGATGGAAGAAAGAGAGACAGAGAGAAAGAGAAAGACACAGGGTGGAAGAGAGAGGCAGAGATAGATAGATAAAGAGAGAGAGAGGGGGGGGGTCCACCTCGCTGTTCAAAATTATTTATAGTCTTTGTTGATTTTTTTTCTTTCTTTTTTTAAGCGTTACTGCATACTGCACATCAGAAATATTAAGTATAGCATTGTCTGCTGCCGAAACTGGAAATATTAAGCTGATTATTTGAAATTATAATTTTTTGTATTATAATTTTAATTTCGCTGAGCTCTGTTGGTCAGACTTTTGCCAGCTTGGATATTTACCGTATTGTGCTACTGCGTAAATATTGAATAATCCCTCATTATTTTAGTAGTTTGTATTGGCTGTGGCATTATGATTATTTTCCTTTTTCCGGTTGCAAAAACATCACATTCATGAAAGTGTTCCGCCGTCCCTTGATGATGTTTTCAGCAACCAAAGCGATCTTTCCGTTGTCGTAATTATCATTATCATCGTCATCATTATCGTTTTTGCTGGGTCTCTTCATCATTATCATCTCTTTTTTGTATTGTCAATGCTACTGTTATTGTTGTATATACACAGGTACTCACGCACGAAACTGTGTACATACGTGTATACAAGCACACACACGCATTTATATATACATGTATATATATATATATATATATATATATATATATATATATATATATATATATATATATTCGTGTGTGTGTGTGTGTGTGTGTTTGTGTGTGTGTGTGTGAATGCACACATATATGTGAATGCACGAATACTCACGCCCAGCTGTTCATCGAAGATGCATTGCGGAGCCGCCCACGAGAGGCTGTCTCAACACACGTTGGCCCAGGAGGAGCGAGAGTGATAACGGCGTGTCTG
>NW_028234410.1:578684-581184 GCF_977035675.1 Penaeus japonicus
CATTTAAGTAAAGACATTTCATATCTTCTCCCCTGAATAGACTTCCTTGCAATGTGCCGATGCCAGATCAATCTATCTCACCGGAACACTGCTTATACACTTTCTAAATATTCACCAAGCAATTCACTCCATCACCTTTTTTAAACAAGATATCTAATCACACATAAACAAGAGGCAAGGGCAGGGAGTACAGAGTTCCATGATTAAATCAAGGCTAATGTGAAAGCAGTCAGAGGAAAGGAGCAAAACGTCAAAGTTAAAATCCTCCAAGGACACAATTTCTGCCACGTCAGGAGGTCGTGTTTTCACCGGGAATGACAGCGGCGGGAGCGCGTTTCAGGGGTGAGCAGATCGAAATCGTCAGGCAAAGGGAATCGTCGGAAAGAAGGAAGTCAAGGAGCAAGAAAGAGGGAATTGTCAGAAGCAAAGCAATCGTCAGGAGCAAAGAAATCATCAAGAGCAAAGCAATCGTCAGGAGCAAAGCAATCGTCAGGAGCAAAGCAATTGTCAGGAGCAAAGAAATCGTCAGGAGCAAAGAAATCGTCAGCTGCAAAGAAATCGTCAGGAGCAAAGAAATCGTCAGGAGCAAAGAAATCGTCAGGAGCAAAGCAATCGTCAAGAGCAAAGAAATCGTCAGGAGCAAAGAAATCGTCAGGAGCAAAGAAATCGTCAGGAGCAAAGCAATCGTCAAGAGCAAAGAAATCGTGAGGAGCAAAGAAATCGTCAGGAGCAAAGAAATCGTCAAGAGCAAAGAAATCGTCAGGAGCAAAGCAATCGTCAGCTGCAAAGAAATCGTCAGGAGCAAAGAAATCGTCAGGAGCAAAGAAATCGTCAGGAGCAAAGAAATCGTCAGGAGCAAAGAAATCGTCAGAAGCAAAGAAATCGTCAGGAGCAAAGAAATCGTCACGAGCAAAGAAATCGTCACGAGCAAAGAAATCGTCAGAAGCAAAGAAATCGTCAGGAGCAAAGAAATCGTCAAGAGCAAAGAAATTGTCAGGAGCAAAGAAATCGTCAGGAGCAAAGAAATCGTCAGGAGCAAAGAAATCGTCAGAAGCAAAGAAATCGTCAGAAGCAAAGAAATCGTGAGGAGCAAAGAAATCGTCAGGAGCAAAGAAATCGTCAGGAGCAAAGAAATCGTCAGGAGCAAAGAAATCGTCAGGAGCAAAGAAATCGTCAGAAGCAAAGAAATCGTCAGGAGCAAAGAAATCGTCAGGAGCAAAGAAATCGTCAGGAGCAAAGAAATCGTCAGGAGCAAAGCAATCGTCAGGAGCAAAGAAATCGTCAGGAGCAAAGAAATCGTCAGAAGCAAAGAAATCGTCAGGAGCAAAGAAATCGTCAGGAGCAAAGAAATCGTCAGGAGCAAAGAAATCGTCAGGAGCAAAGAAATCGTCAGAAGCAAAGAAATCGTCAGGAGCAAAGAAATCGTCAGGAGCAAAGAAATCGTCAGGAGCAAAGAAATCGTCAGGAGCAAAGAAATCGTCAGGAGCAAAGAAATCGTCAGGAGCAAAGAAATCGTCAGGAGCAAAGAAATCGTCAGGAGCAAAGAAATCGTCAGAAGCAAAGAAATCGTCAGGAGCAAAGAAATCGTCAGGAGCAAAGAAATCGTCAGGAGCAAAGAAATCGTCAGAAGCAAAGAAATCGTCAGGAGCAAAGAAATCGTCAGGAGCAAAGAAATCGTCAGAAGCAAAGAAATCGTCAGGAGCAAAGAAATCGTCAGGAGCAAAGAAATCGTCAGGAGCAAAGAAATCGTCAGGAGCAAAGAAATCGTCAGGAGCAAAGAAATCGTCAGGAGCAAAGAAATCGTCAGGAGCAAAGAAATCGTCAAGAGCAAAGAAATCGTCAGGAGCAAAGCAATCGTCAAGAGCAAAGAAATCGTGAGGAGCAAAGCAATCGTCAGCTGCAAAGAAATCGTCAGGAGCAAAGCAATCGTCAAGAGCAAAGAAATCGTGAGGAGCAAAGCAATCGTCAGCTGCAAAGAAATCGTCAGGAGCAAAGCAATCGTCAGAAGCAAAGAAATCGTCAGGAGCAAAGAAATCGTGAGGAGCAAAGCAATCGTCAGCTGCAAAGAAATCGTCAGAAGCAAAGAAATTGTCAGGAGCAAAGAAATCGTCAGAAGCAAAGAAATTGTCAGGAGCAAAGCAATCGTCAGGAGCAAAGCAATCGTCAGGAGCAAAGAAATCGTCAGGAGCAAAGCAATCGTCAGAAGCAAAGAAATCGTCAGAATCAAAGAAATCGTCAGGATCCCGTCTCGGCTCGAGGTCGACGGGCAGGAGGAAAGATGAAGAACAGAGAATCGGTCAGCAGCGAGGTGTCAGCAGCAAGAGTCTGAAGGAAGGGCCTGGGTAACACGAAGCGACATCCGCGTCAGCTCCCACCAAGCCCCGAGCCGAGGTGACACACGCCCACGCCGGGCACCGAGCGACCCGCGCCAGTCTCGGCTTTCAATTTGCGCTCGAGTTCTAATTACTCGACCCGAGGGCCTCGGCTGCCACTCCGCGCC
>NW_028234410.1:583684-586184 GCF_977035675.1 Penaeus japonicus
GATAATGATAGTGATGATAATGATAATAATAATAACAACAACAATAGTAATAGTAACAATAATAATGATAATGTAATGATAATGATAATAATGATAATGTAATGATAATGATAATAACAATAATAGCAATGATAATGATAATAAAAATTTTGTAAACCTACGATGAAAACGCATAGCATATTCACAGTAACATTTAAAAAGAAAATGTAATTGCGTTGTCTCTGACCTGAGTCCGTGGAAACAGACATGTATGTGTGTGTTTCTGTGTGTATATTCATGTGTGTATGTATGTAAGTGTGCATGCTTGCATGTACGTAATGCATGCATAGTATGTATGCATGTATGTATGTCTGGATGAATGGATGGATGGATTGATTGTATTTATGTATGCATGTATGAGTATATGTATATGTATGGAAATATATATGTATGTATGAATGTACTCATTTGTGCATGCATGTATACATGTATATATGTATATAGATACATAAATGTAAGTACATATGTATGTATGTGTTGTATGGATCTATGTATGTGTGTGTATGGATGTATGGATATTTTCCTATACATACGTTACTCTAGTGTAGTAATAGGTATAATCTGTTGTTGGAAAATCCATGAGGCTTCAGTTGCCAGCATTAGCGTGGGCGTTATCGGGTCCGCTTTTCTGTTCCGAAGATGTTTGTTCTGTGTCAGTGTGGAGAATTAACGGGAAAAATCACGGGCTTTGTATTAAGTCTCTTCGGAGTATGATCTTTGTACTTCATTTGTGGTTGGTTCTTCATATGTTATGGGAAGGTAAAGTCAATGTACTTGATAATAAAAAAAACACATACACACACACACACACACACACACACATATATATATATATACATATATATATATATATATATATATATATATATATATATATATATATATATATACATATAAATTTATATATATAAATGTAAATCTATGTGTATATATACACACAATATACATATATACATATGTATATACATTTATCTGTACATATATAAACACACACACACACAAACACACACACACAGAGCACAATATCCTTTCCACAGATGTGAAAAACATCTACCTACAGTTTCCTGCCAAACAAACATTCGTTCGGGAAAAAGCAAGTTCTCCCAAAGATTTCTTCGGGAAATATAGGTTCCGTGATAACATTCACTTTAACAGCTGACAGGCGCATAACGAGCACTCCATTGAACTTCCTCTGCCGTGTCGGGCCTCTCCCTCCAGCTACAAATCATCTTCACACGGAGCTGCACAATCATAGATCACGAGTATTGTCGGGACGTAATGAACACAGAGGCGACGGGGTGGGAGCTGGGGGGAGGGAGGGAGGGGGAGGGGGGGAAGGGGGAGCTCCATGGGGCGAGGGGTGTATGTACGGTGCGGGGGGATGAGTTTATCTACATAGCTATACACACAATACATGCGAGCTAGCAAGCACACACACGTACACACACACACACACACACACACACACGAACACACACACACACAAACATACACATGAACACACAAACACACACACACACAAACACACACGCACACACACACACACACACACACACACACACACACACACGGAGAGAGGAGCCACATAATCTCCCGGATGAGAGGTGCCACTTTCCCTTAAGTAACCTGAGATGAACTTGCCTGCTATACACGCCCGAATCAGTACACATGGAAACTTTTCTTTTCCATATTTGCTCAAAAAAGTAAGATACGAAACGAAAGTCCTTGCAGAATCTATAATATTTCCTTCGGTCGTTTTATTTGCATCACTCATAATTTACGAAGAAAATGGTTTCCGTCATGTTATGTATACGAGAACGCGAGGATAGGCGCTAGGATTCCACGGGTATCGTTGACAACGATTAGTTATGATCATGATCCTATTGCTAACAATGATAATGGTCGTTATGGAATCAGGGATGACGATGATAATGTGTTCCGAATGCAATTTGAAGAAAATTCACTGGATGTCTCAAAAAGGACAATGATTATAGTGTTTATGGAACTGATAATCGTTATTATCATTATGAAGATCATGACAATAGTAGCTGTAATGAGTATAATTGTTCTGCTATTGAATATGATAATGATATTATTGCTATATCATAATAATCATTACTATTATCATCGCTCTCATCATGATCATCTTTTTATCATCGTTATATTCAAAATAGCTGTTATTGTTATCATTATATTGACAATAGCAGTGATATCAATGACAATAATGATACTAGTAAGAATGATTCATTGATGATGATAACAATAATGTTTCTAATAATGATAACAAGGCTGACAATGATACTGATGATACGAGTAATAATAATAATAATGATGATGGTAATAACAATAATAATGATAACAATAATAAGGAGAATGAAAATAATAATGATAATGATAACAATGATGATGAGGATAATCATAATAATGACAACCATAACAATAATGATAATGATAATACTAA
>NW_028234410.1:668684-671184 GCF_977035675.1 Penaeus japonicus
TGCTTCAGGAAGGTTACGTGACCCACCAATCAGTTCAAGGTGGAAGGTCTTATGCTTCCGCACGCAACGCCTTCCAATATTTCCCCAGATTGAGGTATTGTGTATTGACGGAGCCTAATTTCAGTGCTCAGAACCGAAGGCGTGATGACTCTCATCCATCATTATTCAGTAACAAGAGATGAAGTCATTATTCTTAATTTCGCTAATTGAGACGTTCTGGGACGATTTCCGAACATGAATTGCTTACAGATAATTATCCCTCATCGTAAAGCATTTAAGAAAATCACGCACGTTACTTACCTAGCTAAGTTTTCACTTGACTATAAATGACTATAACAAATTGGGAAGTTATTTAAATTGCTAATTATTTCTAAATATCCCAGCTGATGCATTTTTGTAACAAAACCTTTTCCAGAGATGGAGGTCCAGCAATGCATTCCTTTGAACTGTCGGTAAAATCTGAATTATTTAATATTTTTCGTGTGTTTTTTTCTCTCTCTCTATTTTATATAATGATTTATTAAAGGTCTGATTCCTAGTTGCAAAGTCTCACATGTAAACAAAAATGTATCGAAATTTTACTGGTTGACGTATATTTTGACATTGCAAACTGGAGCTCAAATATTTATCAAGACTGCGAAGTTGGACACGAAACAGACACGCAGGTAATTGAAATATAACATTTATGGCAGATTTTTTTATGCCCCCACCCGCGTCCTCTCCATACGACAGGCGGCAGACTAGCATTTGGCAGGTGGCATAGCGGTCGCCATGCCAGCCGTTTTCCCACGTGACGCGAGGAACAACGGAAGTCAAGAAAGTCGTCTGGAAAAGTGTGCTGATCCTTCCACTGCCTCTGCAATTTGCACGAAGAAACGCTGAGCTATGCAGTTGTTTCGATGTTGTGATGTGAAGTGCTGTGTATATATATATGTATACATATGTATGTACATGTGAATACATACATATATATATACATATATATATATATATATATATATATATATATATATATATATATATATATGTATATATAAGTATACATATATATGTATTATATGTATGTATAATATATAAATATATATATATATATATTGAGGAGGCTCATTCATTCATTTTACGATATATATATATATATATATATATATATATATATATATATATATATATATATATATACACACACAGTACAAAGAGGCTAATGCAATGTCTAAATGGTAATCGCCATAATCAATTGAGGAGGCTCATTCATTCATTTTATGATCCATAAGAACAAGCCTCATCCATAAGTCTCCCAGGAATCGACCTGAATCTTGGAAATCTAGAAGAGGGGGGATGGCACCGGCGGAGGAGAGAGGCACCGTCGGCACGGTAGACTCAGCCACACGAAGGACCCGCGCAGATCAGGACTCTGTAAGCAGTAATTAACTCCCATCAAAGGATTCCTCTTGGATTTTAATTCTGTTGACTTGGAATCGTACACGGGAATGGGAACTCGCGGTTGATCTGCTTTCGGTAACACACGGAAGACGGCGCGATTGCTGTTTGGATTGGACGAAAGGGAGCTGCATGAGAGGTGCTCTCGGTCTTCGCTCTAGACGAGCAATACGAGAGAAAGGGAGAGAGAGGGAGAGGGAGAGAGAGAGGGAGGGAGAGAGAGAGAGAGAGAGAGAGAGAGAGAGAGAGAGAGAGAGAGAGAGAGAGAGAGAGAGAGAGAGAGAGAGAGAGAGAGAGAGAGAGAGAGAAAGTGAGATAGAATTACAGAGAATAGTGTGATAGATAGATAGACAGACAGACAGAGAGAGAGAGAGAGAGAGAGAGAGACAGAGAGAGAGAGAGAGAGAGAGAGAGAGAGAGAGAGAGAGAGAGAGAGAGAGAGAGAGAGAGAGAGAGAGAGAGAGAGAGAGAGAGAGAGAGAAGCAGCACCTGAATAAGACTTTGTGAGAGCATCATCTGATTGCCTTTATGCCTGATATAGCTGTCATTTAGTCACCGTCGCATTTACGTAACACGATTTAATGGAGCTGATGCACAACTACCGAAGCACACTTAATCATGTGAACTATAAGCGGGAACACAGTAATTGGAAAATAATTCCCTTTCCCGTGATACAGCTGAACGAAAACTGCTTTGGTATCAACAAACTTAAGACCTACACAAGCAATAGAGCGATGATGGAAGCAGATAAATGAATAATAACAGCTAATAAAGATAAAACATCTGATAAAGACTAACACAGATCAAGAATATATTTATCATACTTATTCGAGATTCATCTTCAGTCTCATCTTTACCCTTATATGTCTGGTTGCCTGCGTTCGAATCGTTTAGCCACTTTCAATTGATCATATTTGGTGTTTGTGGTGTAAGCGAGCGGGTTAGAAACCGGCCCTCAGGAGAACCTCTTGTGGAACGTGTGATGACCTGACTCTCCTTATTAGATGATACGGGTCAAGGTTAACATCCACTGCTGAACAAGGTGCTCTGAAGCTTCTCTTTT
>NW_028234410.1:693684-696184 GCF_977035675.1 Penaeus japonicus
TATATATGTGTATGTGTGTGTGTGTGTGTGTGTGTGTGTGAATGTTATATATCTTGAATCTATATCCCCTTCGCTTACTACTTTAATCTCCTCGACCTTTCTCGCCCTCCTTGAACCCCATCCCTCTCTCCCTTCCCCCCTCCCCCCTCTCTCCCCCTCTTTCCCCTTCCGCCTTCCCCTCTCCCCTCCCCTCCCTCCCCCTCTTCGCTACTCTCCTCCCCCCCCTCTCCCTCCCCTTTTCCCCTCCCTCTCTCCCCCCTCTCCCCCTCCCACGCGTCTCCTCTCCCTCAATCCCCCCCGCCCCGCCCCCCTCGTTCCCCTGCCACATACTTGCGCATAACAGCCAGGGTTATCGTCCTGGCCAGACTTCATCTCGGTCATCAATAATGCGAAGCTTCGGGAAATTTTCGGATACACAGGCCCCTCTCGGAAGCCTTTGATGGACTACAGATTGGCTCCGGATTGAATCGGAGGAGCGGCTCCGGCGCGGAAGGGACGCCCTCGCCCGCGACGGCTGCCGCTCCAGCGCTGCCCTCGCCGCGGCGGCCATGACGCTACTTCGGACGCTTATTTCTATATCATGTTCTTTTTTTTCTTTTCTTTGGTTGGTCTGCGTACCAGCCAGCTCTCTCTCACTCTATTTCTCTTTCCGCTCCCCTCCTTCTCCGTGCGTGCGTATCCTCCGTTTCACTCTTTCCTCTCTACTCTAACCTCTCTCTCTCTCCCCTCTTTCCCGCTCCCTTCTCCCCTCTCCCTCTCCCCTCCTCTCCCTCTCCTCGTCCCTCGGGGGGCGGGGAGTGGGTAGGGGAGGGGGGGGCTCTTCCCTCTCCCTTCTCCTCGCTTCTCCTCTTCGTGCCTTCCTCTCCCTCTCCCTCTCGCCTCTCCCTCCTCTCCCTCTCCCATCGGTTCTCCCTCTCTCCCTCCCTCTCGTCTCATCGGTCTCCTCTTCTCTCTCCCCTCCCCCCCCAAATCCTTCTTCCCTCTCGCCCCCCGGTGCTATCCCCCGGCTCTGGGGGGGTCTCTTCCTCGCGCCCCCGGCCGCGGTGGCTGCGGGCGGCTCCCCCGTACACCCCGTCCCTCCCGTCCCACGTAGGGTAGCCCCCCCGCGGTGGTGTGGGCCCGCCCTCTCTGCCTCCCGGGTCCGGGTGGTGGTGGCGGACACCCTCCAATATAGTATGTCAATTTTGATAGTTTTTACCCTCTCCCTCTCACCTCTCCCTCTCCCTCTTCGCTGACGCTCTCCCTCTGCCCTCTCCCTCTCCCCACTCTTCCCTCCCTCCGGCGTGGCTCCCTCCCTCGCAGCACCCCTCCCATCCCTCTCCCCCTCTTCCACATCCTCTTCCCTCCCTCTCTCTCCTATGTCCTTCTCCCTTTTCCGCGTCTCCCTCTCCCGCTCTCCACTCCCCTCCGCCCTCTCCCCCCTCCCCTCTCCCTCTCCCTCTCCCTCTCCCTCTCCCTCTCCCCTCTCCCTCGCCCCTCTCCCTCTCCTGTCCCCTCTCCCTCTCCCTCTCCTCTCTCTCTCCTCTCCCTCTCTCCTCTCCCTCTCCCCTCCCCCTCCCCCCTCCCTCTACCCTCTCCCCTCCCCTTTCTCTCCCTCTCCCTCTCCCCTCCCTCTCTCCCTCTCCCCCTCCCTCTCCCTCTCTCCCTCTCCCTCTCCCTCTCCCTCTCCTCGTCCTCCTCTCTCCCTCTCCTATTTCTCCCTCTCCCTCTTCTCCGTAGCCCCTCCCGCTCCCGCTTGTCCCGCTCCCTCTCCCCAGCGAGGGGGGTCTCCATCTCCCTCTCTCCTCCTCCCTTCCTCCCTCACCCTCTCCTTGCCTTCGCCCCTCTCTCCTCTCCCCTTCTCCCCTCTCCTCCGGTCAACTCTTTTTTCCTTATCCTTCTTTCCCGCCTCTCCCCCTCTCCCTCTCCCTCGCTTCGCTCTTCCCTCTCGCCTCTCTCCTCTCCCTCTCCCTCTCTCCTCCCCGCTCACCCTCTCCCGCTCCCTCTTCCCTCTACCCTCTCCCTCTCCTCCCTTATTCACCCTCTCCCTCTCCCTCTACCTCTCCCTTCGCATTTCTCCCTCTCCCTCTCTGCTCCTCCACACCTCTCCCTCTCCTCTCACCTCTCCCTCTCACCCTCCCTCTCGCCCTCTCCCTCTCGCCTCTCCCTCCTAGTCCCTCTCGCCTCTCCCTCTCCCTCTCCCGCTCCCGTCTTGTCGCGGTCCCGTCTCCCTCTCCCTCCCCTCTTTCTCCTCTTCTCCCTCTCTCTCCCCTCTCCCTCTCCCTGCTCCCTCTCCCGCGCCTCTTCCCCCCTCCTCTCTGCCCTCTCTCCCTCCTCTCCCGCTCCCCATCTCCCGCTCCCCACCTCTCCTCTCCCTCTCCCTCTCCCTGTCCCCTCTCCCTGTTCCTTCTCCCTCTCCCCTCTTCCTCTTTCCGTCTCTCCCATCTCCCTCGCCCTCTCGCCTCTCAGCCTCTTCCCTCTCCCTCTCACCTCTCCCTGTCCCTCTCCCCCTCCCTCTCCC
>NW_028234410.1:704254-716754 GCF_977035675.1 Penaeus japonicus
ATATATATAAGTATGTATATGTTTATATTATAAATATATCTAAAATATTATTATAATTATTATATATATAAGTATGCTCATATATATATTAAAATATATATATTATATATATATATATATATATATACATACGTTATTGTTATATATATACATATTTATATATAATATATATATTAATATATATTATTTATATATATATATATATATATATTATATTATGTCTATGTATATATAAGATATATACATATATCAATATAAATATATATATATAATATAAATATATATATTATATGTATATATATATATATAAGTATGTATATATTATGTATATATATTATATATAATATGTATATATATACATATTTTATATCTATACAATATATTTATATATATATATTATATAAATTATATTATATCATATATATATGTACAGGTAGTATGTTATATATTATATATTATAATATATATATTTATATATATATATTATTATATAAATTATTATATATATTTATATTATTAAATATATATATATATAGTTTAGATATATATTATATGAGTATTATACATTATACAATATACTATATATATATATATATATATATATATATATTATATATGTTTATGTATATATATATTAGTATAATTATATATATACATATATATATATTATATATATATATATAGACTATATATATATATATATTATATATATATTCATATATATAATTATTAATTTATATATATAGATAGATAGATACATAAATTAATATATACATACATACATATTATACATACATTATGGTAATGTAATATGTATATATATTTTATATATATATATATATATATATATATTATATACATTTACATATATCTATTATATATATATAAATATATATTATATATATATATATATACCGAATATATATATATATATATATATATATATATATATATATATATATATTAGAGTATGTATATATGTGTGTGTGAGTGTGTTGTGTTGTTGTCCCTGTGTGAGTGTGTTGTGTGCTTTTGTGTTTGTGTGTTGTGGTGTGTGTGTTGTTGTGTGGTGTGTGTGTTGTGTGTGTGTGTCCTGTGTGTAATTATATTATATATATTTATATATATATATCTATATATATATATATATATTTTAATATGTATTATATATCTATGTTTAAACATATAATATCGTTATAATATATATATATATATTATTTTTTACTATATATATATATATTTTGTATGTAAGTATGTTATGTATATATATATATATATATATATATATATATATTATATATATATATGTGTGTGTGGGTTTGTGTGTGTTTGTGTGTGGTTGTGTTTGTGTGTTGTGTGTGTGTGCGATATGGTATATTATATGTTGTATGTATTTTATTTATATATATTATATATAAATATTATATATATAAATTAATATTTTATGATAATCATGACATTATGTTTATGTTCAAGGAGCACGCTCCTTTACCGAGAAACGTCTCCGAGCAGCATGTATCGAAATACGATTCGCGACGGCGCAAAATAGCCCCGGTGAAGTGGCCCTCACCCCTCACTCAGCAATACAACCTCTGCACTTTCACTTCATTCTCCTTTCTCAGCCCAACGATTTTTCCATTTTTATCTCCCACTGGACGAGGGGAGTTTAATATTTAGATGTTTAGCAACACTGCAGACAGTGGGGGCTTCGCTGGATGTCGATTAGGGAAAATCTTTCCTCTTTGCAAAAATCACGTTTAGGCCACTTAGTAATGTGCGTGTTAACACCAGATGGGCAAAGCGGGAGGGAGGAACGGGGAAGAAACTTGGAAAGTGAAGTATGAAGACGTCGGTAACAGCAAAGGAACTGGGAAAGAAACTGGGAGGAACATAGGGGAAAAAACTGGACAAAATAACTTGGAAGAAATGATAGCGATTCCACGACACACACACACACAGAGGGAGGAAGGGAAAACTGTGCAACAGAAAGTGACGGCGACTGGGAGCGGAAAGCAAGAGACGGAGGACAATCAGCATGAGACGGAGAGGCTGGGAAGTGGTGTGATGAAGCGCTGTGTTGTGCGAAGGGAAGGAAGGAGGAAGTGGTGTGATGAAGTGCTGTGTTGCGCGAAGGGAAGGACGGAAGGGGCTTCAATGACGTGCGAGGCGATGGTATGCGAGCGGTATAAGTCTCGGCGCCGCAGGGAAAACGGCGCACGAAGGGAGGCAAGGAAAAGCGCCGCAGATAATGAGATATTTAAATGATTATAAAGGGGAGACAAAGAGCAAATAATAGCAAATGCCAGGTCGATGATGAGGAGGGAGAGATAGGGAAGGAAGTGGATATAAGGGTAAAGAATGGAAAAGATAACAGAGGAGCGACACGTAGACAGGCGCGAGCGTGGACCATCATTAGCATAAGGGAAGGGTTGAGACCCTGGTGATAGGAAGTGGAAAAAGGAATCAAGAGAGTGACGGATAATTAGAAAGCGATTAGAGAAAGCGACGGGGAGGTTAGTGAGCGAAAGGACACAATAACGTTGTTGTTGTTGTTTTGGGTAAACAGGAAAAGGTGGTTGATAAGATCAATGTTTCTGCAACCAAGAACTGTTTGCAAAGACGTACCTAATTCAAAGGCTGAAGAAGTCAGTGGTGTCAATACAAAGCATGACGGGAGAGGCAGAAGGAAAGATGAGACACAGAGGAAGAGGGTCTAGAGTGGATTGCGATGAAAGTGGGAAACGAGATAAAACGGCAATTGAACTGAAGGAAGTGAAAGGCTCTCAACGAAAGGGGGAAAGGATGATGGAGCAAGCAACTGGAGGAGAACCGCTGCCAGTGTTTGCACAGCAGTCACCGCGTTATGACCCGAGGTTACTATGATCTCGGAGAAAAGAGGTTTGGTATGATATGATAATCATACTGCTGAGCTTGGCGAAGGAAACGATGATCGTTATTGTAAGAACAATGAAGAAAACATATTCGTGCGTTTGTAATAAATATAGGTTTGTGTTGTTCATTGATTATGTGTATATACATAAAAAAAATACATACATCTATATGCATGTGTGTGTAAACTAACACACACACACACACATGTGTGTGTGTGTATATATGTATATATATATAAATATATATATATATTATATATATATAAATATATATATATAGATATATATATATCTGGTGTGTGTCGTGTGTGGTGTGTGGTGTGTGTGTGAGTGTGTGTGTGTGTGGGTGGTGTGTGTGTTGTGTGTGTGTGTGTGTGTTGTGTGTGTATATATATATTTATATATATATATATTGTATATAAATTATATATATATATATATCATATATATATATATATATATATATATTTGAATATTTATATATATATACTATATATATATATATGTAGTATATATATACTATATATATATATATATATATCTATATATATGTATATATTGATATATGTATATATATATGTGTATGTATTATATATATTATATATATATATATTATATATTATATATCGTATATATTTTTATATGTTGTGTAGAATAATATCTGTAAATGTATATATAAACATATGTATGTATATATATATATATATATATATATATAAGAATATATATATATTATATCTAATATTATATACACACACACACACACACACACACTCATATATATATATATATATATATATATATATATATATATATATATATATATATATATATGTATATATATAGTAATGCAAATGAGCACAGTGTGATGTTGCCATGGCAACACGAATCGAAACACTGAGGCAGGGGATCCGTAAACAAAATGATTGCGTGGCACTTGCCGCAAAAAGCAATAAGGTGGAAAGGAATCTGAATATACCAGGCATCGGGAAGGGAGACTGTGTTGTCGCTGTCGCCATGGTAACCCTTCATCTAATTCTTTTGGAAGAAATGTGATCAACATCGTCTACTATTAGAATCTTTTGTGTTTCATAACAATGTTATCATGGAATCTCTCTCTCGCTCTCTCATTCTCTCTCTCTCTCTCTCTCTCTCTCTCTCTCTCTCTCTCTCTCTCTCTCTCTCTCTCCTTTATATATACTATATATTATATATATAATATATTATATATATATATAATAATATTCTATATATCACTCTCTCACTGTCATCAGGACTCTCTCTCTTCTCTTCTTTCTCTCTCTCTCTTTCTCTCTCTATATATAGATATTATATATAATATATATTTATATATATTTATATATATATATATATAATATATATATATATATAATCACTTCTCTCTCTCATCCAGACTTCTCTTATCTCTCTCTCTCTCTTCTATTATATATATATATATATATGTCTAATATATATATTATATTTATTATATATATATATATATATATATTATTTATATTTAAATTATATATATATTATATGTATATATATATGTTTATATAATATATATTATATATATATATATTTATAAGTGTGGGGTGGTGGTGTGTGTAGTGTTGTTTATATATGTATATAAATATATATATATATATATATATATATTATATATTCTAGAGAGAGAGAGAGAGAGAGAGAGAGAGAGAGCGAGGATAGAGAGAGAGGAAGAGAGAGGAGAAAGGAGAGAGGGGAGACAGAGGGAGGGGTGAGGGAAGGAGAGGGAGAAGAGAGAAGAGAGAGAGAGAGAGATTAGAGAGAGAGAGATAGATAGATAGATATTGATGTAAATTAATATATATATATTTATTATATCTTATATAAATATATATATTATAGATATATATATATACCAAGAGCTACATAGCCTGCCTGCTGATGGTGAAAGTGGCTCAACAGCTACGGCAGTTTGGGTTTTTAAGCAGATCAGGAAGCCAACAGCATTCCACGAGGCCTTGTGGTTACTGCTGTACCTCAGGGTATGTGGGTGCGAGAGAAGTACCCGTAGTATGTGGACGCAAGGTAGCAGTTACAGTGTTTTGGGTCTTCTGCCAAACTATAGTTCGCTCAGTATTTGTGAGGTAGAAAGCGTAAATAATCCGTTGCCAAGATTAATTTCCAACAGGAAACAAGCTGCTACGCCTTCCGTGCCGCATCGCACCGTCACAAACCTGACACGGAACTATCAAACGCCAAGTTTGATATCAAAACTGGATGTATATTCTTGGAAATTTCTTCGTCCAGCATGTCATGTAAACAAATTCCCACGAAGGTCGCCCGCCACGTGAAGGAGACGGCAGCTGGCATCAGTTCCGGACAAGAGCAAAACAATTCTGGGCGTCAGTGTCCTTGAAGATCAAGTTACGAGAGAACAGTTGTGGGATTACTGGTATTACTGGAAGGATTACTCTCGAGGCCGAGGCCACCGCGCCACAGATACCAGGAACAAGGCTAAGGGCCACAGATTAACTTAATTGCCGGCGCCACGTGGGAATTTTGAAAATCTCGCGGAAGGAGACATTCCCGCCATTACGATGGCGTTGTAGACTGAAACATGCTTGGCAACCTGTGGCAATGTACTTACCCGGTAACCTCATGTAACATTTATATTTACTATCCAAAAATGCAATGATAACAGCAAATACATCAGCCATCATAAAAACAATTCTTATACCTGAATATGAATTCGTACCACAGAAAAATCGGTTTTATTCTCTTCGATTTGAATAAACGATTTTTGTTCAGTTCGTTTCAAAGCAATAACTATTAAGTAGGAGGCCATCACCAACTACTGGAGCTGTGCTGAACGAACCCTTTCCGCCGTTTCGTGTTTTATTTGCACAATCACTAACCTAATCACTGGCATTATCTGATTCTGAGCCTAATGCAGACTCCTTCTTGCCGCGCCAGCGCTCGGATTTCTGGATCATCAGCCGCCAGGAAACGAGAAGGAGATAGAAGCATCAGCAACATTTGTATTTCATTTCTTTAGAGAGACACGAGAGGGAGAGCGGGATGGGATGGGAGAGAGAGGAGGGGAGGGGAGAGAGAGAGAGGGGGGGAGGGGGGGGGGGGGGGGGGGGGGGGGGGGGGGGGGGGAGAGAGGGAGGGAGAGAGAGCGGGAGAGAGAGAGAGGGGGAGAGAGATATATATATATATATATATATATATATATATATATATATATATATATATATATATACATATATATATATATATATACATTCACACACACACACACACACACACACATCACACACAGACTTATATATATAATATATATATATATATATACATATATATATATATATATATATTATATATATATATATATATATATACATTCACACACACACACACACACCACACACACAAACAAGTATATATATCTATAAATTATATCTATATATATATAATATATATAATATATATATTATATATATATATATATAATATATATTATATATATATACATATAATTATATTATTATATTATATAACTCGTAATCATATATATATATACATATTATATATATATAAACATACATATATATATATTATATATAAATATAATATAAATATATATATATATAATATCACTATATGTATATGTATATGTATATGTTATAATGCTAAATTATATTCCTATGTACGTGTTTTATACTAAAATATATGTGTAGTGTATATATGTGTTTAGTGTATCGTGAATATAAACTCAGTATGTATGTCAATTATATATGTATATACAACCAACACACACATATATGTATATATAAACTCTATAATCAATATATAATGTATATATATATATAATATCTATTATATTAATCACAATATATATATTAATATAAGTGATGTGTGTGTGTGTGTGTGTGTGATGTAGTGTGGTGTGTGTGTGTGTGTGTGTGTGTGCTGTGTGTGTTGTACATACATATATATCATAATATATATGTATATAGACATTTATATATATATCAATTATATATAAATATATATATATATATATATATCTAAATATATATATGTGTGTGTGTATGTGTTGTGTGTAATATTATAAGTATAATATATGTATATATAATATATATTATATATTATATATATATATATATATTAAATAATATGAAAATTTGTATTATGTTATATGTATATGCATATATATATATTCCTATGTACGTGTATATAAATATATGTGTATGTAAATATATGTTTATGTATGTATATATGTATGTATGTATATATATGTATATACATACACACACACATATATATATATATATATATATATATATGTATATATATGTGTGTGTGTGTGTGTGTGTGTGTGTGTGTGTGTGTGTATACATACATATATATTAAAATATATATGTATATAAACATATATATATATATATATTATAAATGATATATATACTATAAATATATATATATATATCATATGTGTGTGTGGTGTGTTATGTATGTATAGAATATAAGTGTACATATATTATACATATACATATAAATGTAAATATATATATATATATATATATAATATATATATATATATATATATATCACAATATATATATATAAAAATACATATATTACATTATACATATATACATATATATACATATTATTTATACTATTTATATACATATATATATATATATATATCCTATATATTATATATATATATATCTATATTATATATATGGATGTATATGGTATACACTTGTATAAAATTATATAATTTTTATATATATATATATATATATATATATATATGTATATATGTGTGTTGTGTGTGTGTGTGTGGTGTTGTGTGTATAAGTTATGTATGTTAATTGTATGTTATGTAGGAAATGTATATGTCTATATAAGATTTTGTGTATGTATATATATATATATATATATATATATATATATATATATATATATATATATATACACACATATATATGTATGTATGTATGTAAGCATGTATTTATTCTTTGAAGAGCGCGGGGAGGCGGGATGCGTATCCAGACCAAGTAAATCACACACGAATCGTATCTGCGACCAACTTTCTGTTTTATGAAACAATATATTTGCATAATTTGAAGTTGATTTCGGGACTACTCTTCACTGCAAACAAAAAGGAAAAAATACATACTTGATTGCATTTTCGAATCTAATCACGAAAATAATGATACTGCCAGTTTCTCTTCCCCCTCTCTATCCCTATTTCTCTGGGAGAGAGAGCGAGAGAGCGCTCTCGCGAGCTCTCTCTCTCTCTCCTCTCTCTCTCTCATCTCTCTCTCCCTCTCTCGCGGGGAGGGGGGAGGGGTGGGGGGGGTGGCCCTTCTCTCTTCTCTCTCTCTCTCCTCTCTCTCTCTTCTGGTCGGGGGGGGGGTGGGGGGGTTGGGTGGTAGGGGGGGGGGGGTATAAAATGGTGCTGCGCTTAGATTATTGTGTGTGTGTGTTGGTGTAATGGGCTGTGGTTCTACGCTATCTGTGCTGTGTTTGTTTCGCTCTTTTTCTTTCTCTCTTTCGCTCTCTCTCTCCTTCATCTCTCTCCTTCTTTGTCTTTCCTTTTTCTCTCTCTCTCTCGCTCTCTCTCTCTCTTTCTACTCTCTCTCTCTCTCTCTCTCTCTCTCTCTCTCTCTCTCTCTCCTCTCTCTATATATATATATATTCATAATATTATATAATTTATATATATATTTATATCAATTATTGTATAGATATTTATATTATATATATATATATATATTGTAGATATATATTTTATATGTAATATATATATATAGATATATATATATTATATATATATATATATATCTTTTCTCTCTCTCTCTCTCTCTCTCTCTCTCTCTCTCTCTCTCTCTCTCTCTCTCTCTCCCCCCCCCTCTCTCTCTCTCTCCTCTCTCCACCGCCCCCCCTCTCTCTCTCTCTCTCTCCACCCCCCCCCCCCTCTCTCTCCTCCTCCCCCTCTCTCTCTCTCTCTCTCTCTCTCTCTCTCTCTCTCTCTCTCTCTCTCTCTCTCTCCCTATCTCTCTCACTCTCTCTCTCACTCCTTCTCTCACTCTCTCTCTCTCTCTCTCTCTCTCTCTCTCTCTCTCTCTCTCTCTCTCCTCTCTCTCCGTTCTTCTCTTCTCTCTCGCTCTCTCTCTCTTTCCTCTCTCTCTCTCCCTCTCCCCCTCCTCTCTCCTCTCTTCTCTCTCTCTCTTCTCTCCTCTCTCTCTTCTCTCCTCTCTCTCTTCTCTCTCTCTCTCTCTCTCTCTCTCTTCTCTCTCTCTCTTCTCTCTCTCTCTCTCTCTCTCTCTCTCTCTCTCTCTCTCTCTCTCTCTCTCTCCTCTCTTTTCTCTCTCTCTCTCTCTCTCTCTCTCTCTCTCTCTCTCTCTCTCTCTCTCTCTCTCTCTCTCTCTCTCTCTCTCTCTCTCTCTCTCTCTCTCTCTCTCTCTCTCTCTCTCTCTCTCTCTCTCTCTCTCTCTCTCTCGCTGTCTTTCTCTCTCTCTGTTCTTAGCACAGAATATCCTCCATTAAAATTGCCATATCTGCGCCAGGTCACGTGATGTAGGAGCTCCGGAGCAGTCCTCGGATGGCGCTCGAGTGTCGCCAAACCTCCTCCAAACTCCGACCCGAAATCGAGCTTGTTTTTGAGCATGACTGTGCAAGTGCAAGGAAGATTTTCGTTTCCTTTCCCTGAAGTTTTAAATACTTAAATGTATTAAATGCTTAAAAACGGCAGTACTCCTAAACGACACAGGGATTGTGCGTAGGAACTAAAAGACAAAGACAATGGTTCTGTTCAGTAATATTCCGTGATTACTGTTCAATTAGAAGTAGAAATGATTATTTGCATTTTTAAATTCCTACCTTTACCGTCTCCTAATTAGGTCCCATCATGGCCTCTCTCCTGATAACCTTGTTTGCCGTACCGAGCCAATTGCACTGCAACCAAAACTAATGTTAATCTCCGCTTTTTCCCCGACCTAAAATTGCAAATTATTGGGATGTTAAATGTACCGCTACTACTCAACCTTTTCCAATTTTCTTTCCAAATTACCCTTTTTCTCTACTCCTCATCTCCTTGTCCCACCATTATCCCAACTTTATAAAAACTCTCCTGGCCGATCCAGACCTCATTATCTGAGGCACTTAAAGTTCCCTCCCTCCCTCCCTCCCTCCCTCCCTCCCTCCCAGGCCCTCCGCTCGCCCTGCCCTTCGTCCTGAGTCCTCCCTTTTATGCGCCTCTGTTTTACGAAGGGGAGGGAGGGGCGGGAGCGACGGAGGCGGAGGAAGAAGATTAGGAGAGAGGGGGAAGGAGAGAAAGAGATAAGGAGAGGGGATGTAGAGGGAGAGAGAGATAAGTAGAGGGGGAATTGAGGGAGGTTGAGATGGAATGGGAGGGAGATGAGAGGAAGGAGGAGGACGGAGGGGAAATACAAGGAGGGGAACAGAAATGTGAGGGAGGAAAACGAGGGAATAGAGAAAGGGGGAGGGGCATAAAAACGGAGAGAGGTGAGTGGGGAACTGAGAGATCAAGAGAACATTAAAAAACGAAAAGAGAGAAACAGAAGCAATGAGAATGATAGAGAGAGAATAGGAAGAGAAACGAAGAAATCGATATGGTAAGAGGGAGAGAAGGTTAGAGATGGAGAATGAGAGACGAAAAGAAAAACGGCGAGAGAGGAAGAGGAAATACAGAAAAAAATCAAAGAATGAAAGAGGAAAGTAGGTAAGAGAAACGACCTCAGAATCCGCGACGGAAAGGAGTAAGAAGAGAAGTGAATCGGAACGAAAGGGATCCCGGGGGAGGGGGAGGGGGGGACGGCACCGGGCGGGGACACTTGGCCTTAAAACCAAAGGAAGCGTAGAATGTTAACGTGTAAATAATGTGCAGTGATATTTCGAGCCTTTAGGGGATCTTGATAAGGCCGCCTACGGAGCCTTTGGGTTCTCCAGCGGCCGCGGAGGACGGTGTAATGTGCAGTGTCGGTGCACTGGATTTTATAATCATTCC
The DNA here is from genome assembly GCF_977035675.1 of Penaeus japonicus. NCBI lineage: Eukaryota > Metazoa > Arthropoda > Malacostraca > Decapoda > Penaeidae > Penaeus > Penaeus japonicus. The sequence goes on from NW_028234410.1 coordinate 715,187, forward strand.
GGTAGACTGAGACCGCTTGCCGAGAGAGGCTGTTAGCCCATACGTATATATTCCATGTGTCTCCTGTGTGCGTGTGTGTGTGTGTGTGTGTGTGTGTGTCTGCGCGCGTGTGTGTGTGTATATGTGTGTGTGAGTCTGCGCGCGTGTGTCCGTGCATATCTCTTAATATTCTGGGTTTTGCTTTTAAATATGAAATCTCGTTTGAGTTACGCGGCCCTCTATCCCGGCAAAGAAACAAGCAAGCAGTGCAGCGGTCGCAATTTGACCACCTGCTTCGCCTTTTTGCAATTAAGTCGAACGAGATCCTGAGGCGGCCAATTAACATGGTATGACATCATAGCCAGATCGAGTGAAATAACAAGTCCTTGGAGAGTCTGTCAGTCGTCCTCGCTTGTCAGGTCGCCCTCGCCTGTCTGTCAGCGTCACCAACCGCGTCACAGGTACGGAACGAGGGCGGGTTCAAGGAGGAGCGGCGTCGCGGGGAGGCGCTGGGCGGCATGTAAATGGATGGGCGATGTTCGGGGCGCCGAAAGTATGGCATGGTTAGCAGGTCTTGTTGTGTCCCTGTTCTCTCGAGAATTTGTTATTGTTTGTTATTTTCAAAATACTATCAGAATGTGTACGTTTTCGTATTTACGTATAAACCTATATACATACATACCTATATATGTAGAAGGATAGGTAGGGAGAATGAGAGAGAGAGAGAGAGAGAGAGAGAGAGAGAGAGAGAGAGAGAGAGAGAGAGAGAGAGAGAGAGAGAGAGAGAGAGAGAGAGAGAGAGAGAGAGAGAGAGAGAGAGAGAGCGATAAGCACTCGCACTAAAGGGTTATCACTGGGTAAGTAAGGCACCAGTATGCCTTCGCAGAGCTCTACTTATCATCGGTCTTTATCTTACTGTTTCCAAAGTTTCCCAAGTTGCCAATAAGTGACTTGAACGTGTTAGAGATCTCTGCCCCCTTCCCCCTCCCCCTTCCCCCCTCCGCTTTAGCTTGCGAGATATGAAAAAGTCTCAACTCGAGTTCTGATTGGCCAGCGCCCGATCCGAGGGAGGCCGAGGACCAATCACATCGCAAAAATCTGAATCTACCAAGGTGTTGTGGCTCGCAAAAGGTGCCAAAGAATTTTCATTTAACTTTCCTCTGCCCCGACAGTCTAGAATGCTTCGGGAATTTCCCCGGCCGGCCGACGCGCTCAATCCCCTCGCCTCATTCTTCGTATTTACGGCGCTATTCCCCGGGAAGTACGCATTTGTTTTAATTTTTTGAAAGGAACGTTCATATATGGAATTTTTGCACGGATCTATTGTGAGCATGTAATATATTCCTTCGACGCTTGAGCCAGAACGTAAAGCCCTCGAATTGGGGGAAAGATATGCAATGGGTTTTCTGTAGATTTCCCTGTTATTTGAGATCACACGCAGAATCTCCTCCTTTTATGAACTTCACTGCAAATGAAATTTCGGCTCTCGAAAAACAGACTTTCTTGCACAGGTTATGTAGAAGAGTGTAACATACATTGCTTCTTCCACTAAACCATTCTCTGCGCGACTGAAAGAATCCTGATATATC
>NW_028234410.1:741754-746754 GCF_977035675.1 Penaeus japonicus
GCACAGAAGAAGGAGAGAGAGAGATCGAGGGGGGAGAGAGGGAGAGAGAGAGAGAGATAGAGAAAGGGAGGGAGAGAGAGAGACAGAGACAGAGAGCGAGGGGGGGAGAGAGGGACAGAGAGAGAGAGCGAGGGGGAAGAGAGGGAGAGAGAGAGAGAGGCAGAGAGAGAGAGAGCGAGGGGGGAGAGAGAGAGAGAGACAGATAGAGAGAGGGAGGGAGAGAGAGAGACAGAGACAGAGAGCCCCCTCTCTCTGAGGAAGGGAGGGAGAGAGAGAGAGAGAGATTATTTGACTTTGACAAGTTTATCGAGTCAATTGGTTACTTACATCTCAAAAGTGAGAGAGAGAGTAAGAGAGAGAAAGAAAGGAAGATCAATTCTTTCTGTTCTCTCTTTCTTCCTCTCTGAGATTGGCCGCCGCTCGCTGTGGCCAGCGCCCGGGCTCCCTGGCGGACAGACGCGGCGCTCGAGAGAAGAAGACTTTTCTTGATCGATGGCTCAGGCGATGGGGGTGGGGGTGGGGGCGGGGGCGGGGGGCATACTCCTTCGCGGCGATTCTTTTGCCGAAAATCGAGTCTTGGAGCTTCTCTTATTCTTCTTTTAACACATACACAACACTCAAAAAATAACCAAAATAAAAACTCACACAACAACCAATCTCACCTACAACCAAAAATAACACTCACAAAACAAACACACAACACTCACTACTACTTCTTTCTCCCCTCTCTTCTCTCTCTTCTTTTTTCTTTTCTTTCTCCTCTCACAAAATTAAATCTTTTCTCATTAAATTCTCTCATAAATATATTCCTATCTCTCTCTCTCTCAACATCTCTCTTTCTCTCTCTCTCTCCTCTTCTCTCTCTCATCCTCTCTCTCGCTTCTCTCTCTCCTCTCTCTCTCTCTCTCTCTCTCTCTCTCTCTGTTTCTCTCTCTCTCTCCCTTTCCTCTCTCTCTCTCCCCTATTCTCCTCGTTCTCTTCATTTCTCTCACTTCTCTCCCTTCTCTCCTCGTCACTCCCTCCCTCTCTCATTCCTCCTCTCTCTCACAGGACTCTCTCTCTCTCTCTCTCTCTCATTATAATATATTTTTTCGTTCTATTTTGCCAATTATAGCCAACACTGATAATTTTATTGATTGTCAATATATTGATCAAACAGCTCGTTACTTGGTTTTCTCTCTCTCTCATCTCCATTCTCCATCTCCTCTCTCTCTCCTTCTCTCTCGCATCCTCTTCTCTCTTTATTGACCTCATCTCTAACTCTCTCTCAGTCTCTCTCTTCTCTCCTCTTCTCAACATCCCTCTTTTCTCCCCACTCTCTATATCGAATTCTCTCATCTCTCTCTCTCACTCACTCTCTCGCTCTCGTATCGCTCTCTCTCTTGTCTCTCTCTCTCTCTTCTCTCTTCCCCCTCTCTCTCTCTCTCCTTCTCTCTCTTCATTATTAAAAATATTTTTTGTTTTTTTCAATTATAAGCCAATTATATTTTTTTTATTTTTAAATATATATTATATATATATATTTTTTATAAAATATATATTTTTAATATATATATTGTGTGTGTTTTGTGGGTGTGGTGTGTGTGTAGTGTGTGAGTGTGTGTGTGTTGAGTGTGGGGGAATGTTGGTTTGTGGTGTGTGTGTGTGTGTGTGTGGGTATAATTTTATATAAATATATAAAAATATAATATATATATATTAATTTTTATATTATTTTATATTATTTATATATATATATTTTTTTTAAAAAAATATATATATATCTTAATTACATAATATAATATATGTATGTATATTACACATAGATAGAGAGATTTATATTGCACTGAATATATATAGATCGATATCTAGTAAAAAAATAAAATTCATTTTTGCCGTTTTACCAATAATATTAAAATATTTCAAACGGAAATGTTTTCAGCACATTAGCACCAATGGGGGATGTCAGTGAATATACCCTGACTTTATTTGAAAAATTTTAAACGCGAAGTACCCCTGATGGTTGGAAATGTTAAAACTGCAACTTTTCCCACGAGTATCATTCGTTGCAAATGAATAATGTAAATACAATAGTGAACATTAGGGCGCAAATGGCGCAAAGTGCAAGAGAAAAGGGGTGTTTGTGACACGGGCGTTGACGGCCGTTAACGCCCCTGATCAGGGGAGGGAAATTTCTTTTGGGTTTTCCCCTTAAAAAGTTTACTGGCAAGTTCCCTTCCGAACTTTTTCCCTTTTAGACCATCGTTAGAAGTTTGTTTAGATCTTCCTTGTATAACGTTTTTTTTTTAAAAGGGGTTCCCCTTTAGAACGAAGCGATATTTTTGCTATCGATTTTTCGGTTGGCATTATCTGCGGACGCTACACAACCCTTGCCTTTGAACACATGGGGGTTCACACCCCCTGCTGGCCCCCCCCCCCCCCCCCGGTAAGGGCCCCCCCCCGTTCTTTCTCGAATCGTGGAAAGGAATTGGAGGTTCTATGAATGCCGCTGTTCAGGCGTTGCTATTCAGCTTCACTGGCGGTGATACTTGCTGGCGATTACCTGTTTGGTATTTCGGCGAAGCATATGTATGGAAAAGGATAAATTTTCCCTGTTTTACCTTTCAGTCGTTATTAACGTTTTTTTGAAAACAAAAATTTTCTTTCCTGTGTTTTTGAAAAATGCATAGTAATCCTCTTCTCCCTTGTACATAGTTAAATAAATCTTTACCTGGCAAAAGGCGTTTGCATGTTAACGAAATGTATTTTATAATCTTTAATGGGGGACTTTTCCATTTTGAGAAAAATAGTTTTCCCCCGGGGCTTCTCCCCCCTTTTGTAACTTGAAATTGTAATTCTACTTATCAACATTTACTCTCAAATATCATATATATATGCATAAACAGATATATATAGTTAAGAATACATTCGCACCACAACGTTGTCCCTATCCAGATTTCAGGGAGCAAATGAATCATGTGACCTGTGTCATTTTAGTAGGGATTCCAACGCTTTTACGTCTCTTTGATATAAAGTACATTTTTTTCAATGACCACCTTCGGTGAATTCATGAGAGTACTGCCTGGGGCGTCGCAGGGTCAGCAGTCATGAACTGATATTAATGCGTGAAACCGCGGTCCCTTTCCCAACCCAGGCTGAAGCTTGACTCCTGATGTATTCGCGTCTTAAGGTCTCGTCGGTCTTTCTTACATGGGAAGATCAAGGAGATGAACAGCAGATGCGCCCGGTTATTGTGATTTTAGGGCAATCGATATGCTGTTTTCATTTATCCACAGGCTTTTTTGGCCAGGGATGTTCGGGGAGCTTGTGCGAAGGGAGGGCTTTTGGGGCGTTTTGTCTCGCCTTTATTGCATTGTTTGGGGCCCCGATTTTATGGGTTTGGGTTTTTCCTAATTGTCTATGGACGTTTGTTATCCTCGTCGTATTTTTGATTTATTCATTTTTAACAAAAATCCCTGTGAAGAGTTTATGTTTACTTTACACACACACACACACACACCACACACAACACACACACACCAAAATAAAATTATATATTATATATATTATATATATATATATTATAAATATTTATATATATTATATATATATATATTAAATATATATATGTGTGTGTGTGTGTGTATATAAATATATTATATATCTATTATATATTATATATTTATATGTGTGTGTGTGTGTGTGTGTGTGATGTGTGGTGTGTGGTGGTGTGTGTATATATATATTATTTATATATATATATAATATTATATATTTATTTATATATTATGTATGTAAAGTATATATATATATATATATCATATTTATATAATTTAGAGGAGGAGGAGAGAGAGAGGAGGAGTTGAGGAGAGAGAGAGAGCGAGAGGGGGGGGGGGGGGGGAGAGAGAAGGAAAGATTCTTAAACTGTTATGTACACTTTATCTATGGGAAAGAGAAGGGAACGCTTCTAGTCCCCGAGCTATAAATACTTCCTAACAATAGTAAAAACATTGCACAGAAATGGGACCGAGAGATTTCCAAAATTTAAAACTCTGGGCATTGTGGCGGTTTATAAGCATTTCTTTAAACGAGTGAAAATTTTTCCCCACATCTCTAAATATAACAAGGAAATTTCCCTTTTATGCGAGGGCTATAGAGAAAATCGTTATGCTATTACACGGCAGTATTTATGTAAAATATAAATTTTTATGCATAGCGATAGGACTAATACGTATTTATGGTAAATCTTTATATATGTGTGTATCGCGTGTGTTGTGTTGTGTGTTGTGTGTGTTGTTTGCGTGTGTGTGTGTTGTGTGTGTGTGTTTGGTGTGTGGTGTGTGTGTGTGTGGTGTGTGTTGGGTGTTGTGTGTGTGTGTGTGTTTGTGTGTTTGTGGGTTTGGTGTAATTTATAACTATATTTCTTGAAGACATATTAATCTATTCGAGTGCTCAGATCCCCATTAGAGAATTAGTTATTTTTTTCTTGATTTTATTATAGTTTAATAAATAATTATCTTGAGGGTGTATCAATCTCAGCTACCCGCAAGTAGGACGGGAACACTTTTTTTTCCTATTTTTATGTTATTTTTCCTACTCATTGTGTTTAAGACTTTAAAGTCTAAGTGTGAAATTATTTTTCCCTTTATGTATTTTTTTTGGCGTTTACATTTAGCACAATGTTGGTTTGCGCAAATTTTCTTATATTTACTGTGTGTGTGTGTGTGTGCGAGTGAGATATATGTTCTGAGTATAGAGATGGGTAGGGTAGTATGTTGCTGAATTTGAAATGTATGTATCCAGCTTTAAAATAAATTAAATTTTTTTTACACTGCCACATAGAAATTAATCACAAAGGCTGGTGAATCATGAATGATATAGCCAAAATGTTTCGCGGGACTGCACGAGGCACGAGCCACTTCCGCTCTTTCAATCCCAAATGCATTTGGGGCCCCGGGGAATAATGAGCCGCGACACTTGTCCTCCCCGGAGCAGATTACTCGTCCGGCCGCCCTTGTGTG
>NW_028234410.1:766754-771754 GCF_977035675.1 Penaeus japonicus
GTGTGTGTCTGTGTGTGTATATATATATATATATATATATATATATATATATATATATATATATATATATATATATAGATATATAATATTGATGTTCACAATATTAAAATAAAAATATTAGCAACAACACTGTTAATACAAAACAATGGAGTGTAACCTAATTGGCATGTGTTGTTGAGTTTTATACCACTATCAGTATAATAATCTTTTCAAGTGCATATTTAAATAACGTTGCTATTTTAGTTACAAATAAGATGGATGGTGACGCTCCATCATTGTGTAGCAAGTAAAGTCTAAGCATGATAATGAATTGTTCGTTATTCCAAATTAATGAGAAAAGTTATTCGTCGTCGCTATAGCGTTAATTGCTCTAAATATTCGTTTTTTGAACATTTCAACAATGGAAAGTGCTGTACCTTGCCTTCCTTTTTATAATGAGTTCTCTATATGAATATATAGATTTAATAAGTATACCAAACATATCAAACAAGCTCACCATCATATACAACTTACCAATGTATGTGAGACACAGGATGAAAGTACTGAAATAGGTTAATAAAGTTTGCATGCAGTTTGAATTTTGCTGTGCCTATTTTGTTTAAATATTTACCTAGAGGAAACTAATAAACCTTCAGGCAGTATTACATATTCTTTATCCCTAGACCCACTTTCCCACTACAATTAGCAATGAGGAGCCTCATTACCACGCTCTTACCTAGTAATTTCGCTTTCATCAACTGCTCTTCAGTGGAAGGTCCATTTTCTGCGGAGTGCGGATTGCTGCCCACCTTTGTTTCTCGCTATTCCTTACAGGATGCCACGTCAAGCAGGGTGCCATGTCAAGCTCCGTGATCGCTTGTAGGCCTGTGTGGGCCAATCGTCGTCGGCTTGAAGGGGCCTAACCCCACGGATTGCCCACATGTCTACTTCACTCTTCACAGTTTCAGCTGTCGGGGCCTCTCCCTCTACACGTCAGTGGAAAATCCCTCTCTTCTCATTTCCGCCAACACCACTTACCTAGTTAGAATGGTTTAGGTTAGGATATATAACCTGTTTAGGTAAATCTGGGCACGCTATAGTTCAAACGGGCAAAAATGGGTAAGCTGTAGTTCATGCGGTACCATGCCCAGTATATGACTCGTCGTTTCGAGTTCGTGAAATAGAAAAAAAAAACACTTTGTTATCGTAGACAACAGATGAAGCCAACAAACTCCAAAAGGGTGAATGTCAAACCCCAAACTTTCAGGACCCTTCTGCATGATGCACTACAACTCGATGATGTAGAAAGAACACCTAGTGCGAATCATTTATTGTGGTATCAATTTCAGGCAAAAAATCGCCTGGTATTGATGTTATCAAACAACCAGAATATTTTTCATTGAAAGTATTCATGGGATAAGCCAATCAATCTGGACCTCTAATCGGCAATTCAACTATTTTTGGAAGTTTTTTTATGCGGAGTACCTAATTATATATGAGTCTACTTATTAATAAAAAGAAACTAATCTGCAAAGGTCTTGGATCAACCGAATACGGGAGTGGCAACGTCGGCTGTGTGATTATTTTCGGAACATTAGCATTGGTATTGTGAGTACCTCATTCAATCAAATGTCTGTGTGTATGGATCAATTATATATTGCCACTACTGTGTAATTATGCTATTGCTGTAGTTGTTGCTAGTGCGTAGTCATTCTTGTGTGTATGAATTTTTAAAGCTTTTTATATCAGCACCGAATGGACAGTATATAGGCTGGTTTATTTATACTGCTCGGAGTGAGAAAAAGGTTGTTATTGCAATAATTATTAGTATCGTCCTTATTATTATAATCACTATTATCATTGTAGTTGTTGTTATTCTTATTGTTGTTGCAATTATCATTATCGTTATTATCATTATTATTATCATTAATGTTATTTTTTTATTACTATTACTATTACCATTTTATTTTCATTATCATTATCATTATCATTATTGCCATAATCATTGTCACTACTATTACAACTACTACTACAATCGTTATCATCATCACCACCATCAACCATCCTCATCATTATTATTACCATTATCATTATCATCACTATCACCATTATTATTATTATTACTTTGATTACTACCATCACTATTATCATTATCATCATCATCATCATCATTATCACATTACCATTACTATTACTATTGCCATTATCATTATCATCATCATTACCATCGATGAAAATAGTATCATTACTATTAAATTTGCAAATAATAGTGATATCAACTATTATTTTAACATTATCATTATGGACAAAACGACCATTGTTGTTATGTTTACTATCATATCATCATTATGACTGTTTCTCTTCCACTTTAACCTTTCACACTTTGCCTTTGCAGTGTCTATGGTTCTGCCTCTTTAATACACTGTTTGCTTACTAGATACATGTTTTATCTCCTCTGCAGTACATGCGAGCTTGGCACTGCGTCGCTCACCCTGTGGGGAACAAAACTTTTCTCTCGGATCCACACTTGATGTACAAAAACACTTTTCGCCCCACGTAAAGTTCCTGCCCCTTCAATACCCTTCTCACAAAGTTTCCTCTCTTGTCACAACTCTCCGTCGTCGTCCTTATAGAGTACCCTTCACTGTCTGGTGTGAGCTCCGCTGTCTCTGAACATTAAATTATTTATACTGTCTACTTTCATGGAACAGGAAATTCAGCTTTCAAGCCCACCTGTGACTTCGATTTGTCTAAGCCAGGAATTCTGCTCGCGTGCTTGCCCGGTGTCCTGAAATAACAGGGAAGTGATTAGATCTGGACGATCTGTTCTGTAGCGAGTACATATAATTCTCTATTGTCTTTTTTTAATGAGCAGCAGTTTAAAAGGTGATTGTGGAGTATGGTAATTGTAATATACTGTTTTTTTCGTTAGTGAATTATAGAGTATTTTATTTGCCGCAAATAAAACCATCCATGATTTTTCTTACGTATTTTTGATAAAAAAAGCCAATATCTTATTGATCAAATATTGATTATCAGAGGTCTAATTAGTGTAATGTAAGGGGTTACCAGGGATAAAGGGTAACAAGATACCGTCAAGGGAACCGAATCAGATACTCGTTCGGATTTAGATAATTATGTAAGCTGACTTGAGCGGATAATGATCGACTAATGTCATTTCTTAACACATGCAATTTATTAATCATTCGTTTCTGTGGCTCTTGCATACGTGAACTTGTTATACAAACACTGCCCTCGTTATGATTTATAAATATCATAATAGAAACTACATCATTTAGTCATAAAAAAGAAACGAATGTTGTTAATAATAATGCTAACACCCTCATTAGCTTGCATTAATCATGGTGACAAGCAACTCGGAATTACACAAATCAAATACATGTCGTATTTCCCACAGGGCTGCAACAGGGAATACTTGGAATAGAGTAAACTGGAAACGCCACATAATGGAGCCATTCTGCCTGCACGGCGTCCTTAATGTAACAATGCTAATGCCATGTATTATTGAATTGATAATAGCATTACCATTATAAGTGCAGTGGTTGCAGTGATAGTAGTAATGGTATTAGTAGTAAGAGTCGTATTAAAGATAATGTCATTACTGATAACAATTTCGTTGTCATCATTATTATTGTTGTTGTTGTTATTATTAATCATTATCTTCATTACTCTTGTTATTATCAATGCTTTTATCATTATTGTTTTATGATTATTATTATTATTTCTGTTATTCTTATTGTTGTTGTTATTATTATTATTGTAATTATTATTATCATTGTTACCTCTGCTATTGCTGCTACTTCTACATTGCGACTACACCCACTACTCCTGTTGTTAGTTCAGCAAAATGAAAGATGACATTACTAGCAAAGTAGCCAATAGGTGTCTCCTGCATCTCGGGATTGCTAAGCTTCCCACGCCGAAAATCTCTCGGATCTCCTGCTAGAGAATAATGGCCAGTTTGGGAAAGACACGAAATCTCCACCTTATGGCGACGCTACTGTAGCTGCGGCCATGAAAACTGATCGTGAGATTTTCAGGTTAACACCAGGACACCGGTTGGACGGCGGGTTTATCGCGCTTTGCGGTAGCCAAAGGATTAGTACTTTTTAGGCTTCTGTATATATGTGTGTGTGTGTGTGTATGAATGTGTATGTATATATGTATATATATATATATATATATATATATATATATATATATATATATATATACACATATATATATACACGCACACGCGAGCGAGCGCACACACACACATACAAAATAATATATATATATATATATATATATATATATATATATATATATATATATATATATATATATATATATATATATATATATATATATGCGTCTGTATGAGTGTGTGTGTGTGTGTGTGTGTGTGTGTGGTGTGTGTAAGTATGTGTGTGTGTGTGTTGTTTGTGTTGTATACAGCCTTTGCTGTGGAATACTATTCTAAATACCAATATCTTTGTAGGGTGAATTGATCATTGTTTCTATGATGTTATATATTCCATGACTACAAATGCGAAGGTAGCCTATTATGCAGGACACTCGGCGTGGAAACCGCAAAGGCAAGCTCTTGCACTTCTGAATTCTGGAACTCTCTTTCAGAATATGTCTTTCCCGAATTCTTTAGTCTCTTTAAGAAGAAAGACTCGATGGGGGAGGGTGATTATTATCCTTTCATTTAACGGTTTTATTTTTTGTTCGTTTTCTACCTCGCTTGCAGTTGTCTCTTGAGTCACCAAAGGTAATTTTTTCCTGTGTCAAGACACTCATGCCGTGATGGTTGTAGCGTATCGTTAGAAGGTCGTCGGCCTCGGGCACGTGAATATATGAATATTTATGTGCGTCGTAAATAGCTTTTACTTCCGCAATTTCATCTCATTTCACATTTCATCGCGTTTGATGCTATTCTGCTTTCAATACCCTTGCACATGCAGCCACTGTGAACTTCGCTACGGTTTAAATATAGTTCATAGCAGGCGCTT
>NW_028234410.1:789254-791754 GCF_977035675.1 Penaeus japonicus
GGGGGGAGGGAGGGGAAAAGAGAGTGAATGAGAGAAGAGATAGAGAGAGGGAACGGGGGGAGGGAGGGAAAAAGAGAGTAAATGAGAGAAGAGATAGAGAGAGGGGGCGAGGGAGGGGAAAAGAGAGTAAATGAGAGAAGAGATAGAGAGAGAGGGGGGAGGGAGGGGAAAAGAGAGTGAATGAGAGAAGAGATAGAGAGAGAGGGGGGGAGGGAGGGGAAAAGAGAGTGAATGAGAGAAGAGATAGAGAGAGGGGGGAGGGAGGGGAAAAGAGAGTGAATGAGAGAAGAGATAGAGAGAGGGGGGAGGGAGGGGAAAAGAGAGTGAATGAGAGAAGAGATAGAGAGAGGGGGGAGGGAGGGGAAAAGAGAGGGAATGAGAGAAGAGATAGAGAGAGGGGGGAGGGAGGGGAAAAGAGAGTGAATGAGAGAAGAGATAGAGAGAGGGGGGAGGGAGGGGAAAAGAGAGTGAATGAGAGAAGAGATAGAGAGAGAGGGGGGAGGGAGGGGAAAAGAGAGTGAATGAGAGAAGAGATAGAGAGAGAGGGGGGGAGGGAGGGGAAAAGAGAGTGAATGAGAGAAGAGATAGAGAGGGGGGGAGGAAGGGGAAAAGAGAGTAAATGTGAGAAGAGATAGAGAGAGGGGGGAGGGAGGGGAAAAGAGAGGGAATGAGAGAAGAGATAGAGAGAGAGGGGGAGGGAGGGGAAAAGAGAGTGAATGAGAGAAGAGATAGAGAGAGGGGGGAGGGAGGGGAAAAGCGAGGGAATGAGAGAAGAGATAAAGAGAGGAGGGGGAGGGAGGGGAAAGAGAGTGCATGAGGGATAAATAGACAAAAAACACCAATCTCGTTTAGATATACGAACAGGCATAAGACACAGCGTCGGCGGATCATGTTTCATCATTGTCTTTCAATATGCATACAGTATTACAATTACTAGGCAGCCCTCGGGCGGCCGGGAGGGTTTCCCAGTAATTAACTGAAGCCCCGCTGTGGACACGCATTATAAGCGCATGTTGTAAACACGTTCGAGTCTCTTTCCCTGCTTTCGCTTTTCCTGCTCCTCCTGCCTCCTTAATCTTCTTGGCCGTGGGTGCAGATCATTCTTTTTCATGAAGTGCGACTGAGTGTGGTACATTGATACAAGGAGAGAGGGAGAGAAGGAAGGAATGAACAAGGAGAGGAGAGTGGAGAACAAGAAGGAGGAGGAGGGAGGAAGGGAGGAGGAGGGAGGAAGGGAGGAGGAGGGAGGAAGGGAGGAGGAAAGGGGGAAAAGGACAAAAGGAAATGGAGACCTCGCAGGTAATAACAAGATTTCATTTCGTTTATTCAAAATACGTCTTTCTAATGATGACACGATGTCTTGCGTTGGTTGATGAGCAACTGACACATTTTTTTTCTGTTCCAGAATTAGATTTCATACTAAACAGGTTCTACAAAATAAAACATAGTTTACTTTGCATCGTATTTTGTTCACTATCTCGTTGAATATTATATTTGTCATATCTGTTCCGATAGACCTTTTGATTGGCCCAAGTCACTCGCTTCACTTTCCTTTTGATTGGAAACAATTTTGCACCGTATGTTTAAAATGCTGTGAAGTTAAAATGCATTTGACGTCCAAGTGAAAATAGCTGCTGGAAATAAGGTTCTCCTCATGAATTGGCAGCAGATAGTCGTCCACTCTTTTCCTTGATTTATAACCCTATTTCTTCTGAACGGGCTGCTCTCTTGCTCTGAGTGTTTGAAATGAGATTGTCCAGAGTCGTAACATATGTTCGAGGACATTTGGTTAACATGTTGGACTGGCTTACTAGTCTAGCAACGGCAAGATAACATGCGGCATATGTTAAGTTTGGTATGGGAATTTATCGATGTAAACATGGTTTATATCTTTTTCCTCGAGTGTGTAAAGATATCGCACCGACTAGATCTCCTATACATAGTCTACGAGTTTCAAAAAAGAATGCTCCGCTGTCTACAGGGAATAGAACTGAGCGTCTGTGTGTGTGTTGCATGTTTCTTCGTATGCTTATGCTCTTTGTGTGATTCCCGAGGCATTCCCCCTTCCATACCCCTCTTTAGAATGTTAGAGCACACCATGTTTGCATACCATCAGATATTTCCAATAGGTCTCCACACTCAAGTGCTGCCATTAATATTTCTGATATGTTTGGGGATTGGAATTCAAGCTGGAACTGTTGACCTTGCCGTTTGAACATCCAAGAATCAGATCAAGAAAGATCCGCACAGATTTTACCTTTTTCTTATTTTTTCACTGCTGTCTTTCATTGAAAAATCAACTAGTATTTGATATAAACTGTAAAGTAATAACTCACATCATGCAGGTGGATAAGATTATTTTTTCATTATAAAACAGAAAAACAATACATGCCTTTTATGGTCTAACGGATTTATGGCCAGAACTTCTCAACAAAAAACGTTCAGCATTTTCGAGAGATATTATATGTCTCCATTTTCTCGAGATAATCTGAGCTCGCGC
>NW_028234410.1:816754-824254 GCF_977035675.1 Penaeus japonicus
AAACGCTGTGTTGACCAGTGGTTCCCAAATTGGGGGGCGTGATTCCATCTGCCAGGAAATGCAATTGTGCAATATATAGATACATACACACGTATCTCCCTATTTAATCCAATCTTGAAGAAGAAGCACTACGTTGATTCTCTTTCCCTCTGCTTATTTCTGCGCAGTCGGTCTGTCACCTCCTGTCATGAAAAGGAAGCGGCAAACTCGACCTGACACGCGAGGCGACTCTCGCCGTGCGCTATCGTCCCTGAAGCCGAGAATTGCTGACCCTGTGGAAAAGAAACAGCAACTTCCATCTCACTCATAACTGTAACGGATTCACTTTCGCAACTTTTATTTCATGTTAGAAGTTTCCCTTTTTAATATTTCTATCTACTTTTTGGGTCAATTTTTAAGTGCAAGTTTGTTTAATTACCGCGGCTATGTAATAAGAATCCTACATAGTGGTATTACCTATGGCCTCCTTAATTCCACCCACGCTCACTAGGCAGGGATGGATCCGATCCTAAACCTAAATAATGGAATCAAATTATGATTGATGCAAGCAATAAGTGTGTGTGTGAATATATAAATATATATATACTGTATATATATATATATATATATATATATATATATATATATATATATATATATATGTATATATATAAATATATATATATATATACAAAGACATACATATAGCCTACATTATACCTATAAAGGATGGTGAGCGTGAGGATTTCTAAGAATCCAAAAGGGTCAATATGTGAAAAGTTTGGGAAGCACTGACATAGACCGAACGTCAGGGGGAGATAGAATGCTCGAAGGAATAGCCACTCGGCTGGCGGCAGTGTTAATTAAATTATTCTTGAATTTTCACATCATCATCAAATGACAAAGGTAATTCCTCTTTTCAAGAAGGGCATGTAAATTCGCCTTACAGTCAATTAATTTTAATGATAGTAATGTGGTAAGTGGCCTCTCCTCTGGACATTTCGTCACAGGTCACAGTGTATAGATGTAAAGTTTTATCAGATAGAATATAAAAGGATTAGTTCAGTTTATACAAACCATGGTTTATTTTTTCTTGAGCTCTATCCGCCACATTTGTATGTTTAGTTTATACCAGTTACACATCAAAGAAATAATGTCCTTGGCTTGATACGTGTTTAATATTTTTAGATATCTATAAAGTGGTGACGTCTTTAAATCCTGAATTAAACTGCAAACAAACTTAGTGTCGATAATTTGATAGAGACATGAACAGTGCACATGAATCAATCAACTTCTTAACTACGGAAGAGGAACACAGCAAATAAGAATATGAATGTGGTGACTATAATATCAGACATATTATTATGGGTAGTATGAGAATGACTGGCGCTGTTCGACGGAAGGATCGATTATGTTTGTCGGGAGGTTTCAACGGACATGTACGTATTCAGGAGAACGTAGTAAAAACAGAAGGAAATGCGAAAGCCTGAGCACCATTCGCATCACTAACAATCGGCAGAAGTATTTTGGGCCCATCTGGGAACTCGGAGTCATTTGCAACGTAAGTGCGCCATCAGTCACCTTTGTCAGCAATTATCTCTAAAGCGGCTTTCGTTGTTTAGATTAGAAAATAACTAATCGGTCTGGACAGCTGGTTCATCATCATCAGCAACGCAAATCTAAAGTTAATCAGTCTTAAAGATATTCTTAGCAGTGTCAGTAACTCCGTCAGCTTCATTACCACCATCCTTCCTGATATGATTTGCATCATCAAAGCTGATCGTCCCGGCGCGGGGCTCGTCCGGAAGGCCTTCCGAGAGCGGCCGGGACACGCATCGCCAGGGGCCGAGAAGACACTATCGATCAGTCACAGCCTCTTGATTGCCTGAATAAGACTCACGCTTCGCGGCGACCTTGCATCTCCCACCTTCTTAGTTGCAGTGTTGCACTGCCGAGAAATCTTTTATGGCAGTAATTCATCCAGATTCATAAGCATATTGTGGCGCAATGTGAATACCGATATCAAGGGTTGCAACGGCTGGCATTCCTAAAATAGATTTCTATAAATTAAAAAAAGATGTGTGTTAACAGCATAAAATGAGACAACCATAATCATTGAAAAATCGTGTATATATATATATATATATATATATATATATATATATATATATATAAAAATATATATAAATATATACATACATATATATATACATATATATACAAATATACATCTGTACATATACACATATATATATATATATATATATATATATACATATATATACATTATATATATATATATATATATATATATATATATATATATGTGTGTGTGTGTGTGTGTGTGTGTGTGTGTGTGTGTGTGTGTGTGTGTGTGTGTGTGTGTGTGTGTGTGTGTGTGTGTGTGTGGGAGTGTGCATATGCATGTAATATCCTCCAAAATTGAATTCTTAATTACCCCTGCAATCTGCTTTCAAACAAACAGCTTACCTGCGATTTCCTCTTGTTCAGATGAAGAATATTTCATGAGCAACATAATCTTACCAATCTTACGGGGCTTATATCTCTTTTCTCTCCCATTCTTCCCAGGTAACAAAATTGTTAGACTAATCAAGCGTGCTCACAAACGGAACAAAGAAAGGCTGCTGCACAAACATGCTCTTTCCCTATTTCCGTGTTGCGACGTTTCAGCCGCTGCCCGAATGCACCGGCTCGCCTGTCTTGGAGAGGCAACAAAGGAGGCGCTATTCATGAACGCATTATCTTCTCATGCCGACAGTGCACTCCTTGAAGTGTTATTCTGAGATCGAGGCTGCAAGGAATCAGTTGCAGTGTTAGAAAAAAAATCATTTGCCGTATTCAGATTCTTTCACTTCTTTCACTGAAAACCATGATATCGTATTCCTTCATAATACCTCGTCTGCAGATCATAAATGAACTCGTCTATACTATTAAACATATCTAATCAGGTGGTACCAGGAGCATGAAGCATCTCCTCTCATGTCCCCATGTCTTTGAACTAAATCAAGTCTGTCCATGAAGTCTGGGCATTTGGTGCTAAAGCAGCAACTATATATTGTATATTTCCTTTCAAAATTAACTTGAATATCTAAAGGCATCTTAAAACATCTGGCTAGCACGCGTAACCATATGCACTATGACACTTCCCATCTAGATGTACTGAAGAAAACCACGCAGCATATTTTCTTTAGATTTATGCTACCAAAGATCATTTTCATCATAGTGATTCCCCTGCAGTTCCCGGGTATTTCTGCTCAACAAGTCGATTTCATGAACCTCCCTAGTCTCATATTTTGAATCAGATGGTAAAACTACAGTGCTTTGTCTGACCCCAGGAGTCCGGGAGCCCCAAGTTGGGAACCAGTCCTTTATGTCAAAGAATTACTCGGTTTTGTTTTCGCCTGTAAGACATGAGGGTTTTATGTTAGAAGAAGTTTTGGCTAAACAAATAAGCGTCAGTGTGTATGATAGCAACTACCATTGGTCATATCGCTACATATCATAGGTCCTTTAAGCTACGGTTTTACTTGTCACAGATAGCGATGGGAAATCCTTATGTCAGTGGGTTGGTATCCATCTATCCGTTGAGTTTACACTGAGAGAGATCCATCGTTTTCGCCGAGTGTACAGTATATATATATATATATATATATATATATATATATATATATATATATATATATATATATATATATATATATATATATATATACACACACACACACACACACACACACACACACACACATATAAATATATATATTATATATATATATATTATATATATATATATATATAATATTATATATATATATATATAATATAATATATATATATATATATATATATATATATATATATATATATACATATATATATTCATGTATTTACTCATTTATGAATTTGTATACTACACACACAATGTGTGTGTGTGTGTGTGTGTGTGTGTGTGCACGACATGTAAATATTCCTTGTAATGATTTAAAGCATGTTGACTGTCAGCATCCTTTCCACTGGGACCGCTGTTTCCCATCGGTTCCGATGAGAGAAAAGCAGCAGCCGCCTTCAAGCGCCTTCGTACCTTCAAGCAGATATTTCGCGGCCTGCAGAGATTTGATTTGAGATTGTGTTAGTACCGCAACACCAACATCCTATGGGATTCGATGTCCTTGCTCATGTGGAGAGTCAGGGGAGCCTTTGACGGCCCAGCGTGAGTCCCGGGGATGGAGTCTGAATTATAGTCTTCTAGTTCTACAACATATTTTAGGTTTAGCATTGTTTTGCGTTGGGAGACGATTGGCAAATGAAGGAAACGGAAACGCAGTTATAGATTGAAGGACTTTTCCCTTTCTCTCGGCTATGGCGATCCTCTCGCAGATGGTTCCCCGTGACAAAAATTGCCAGACAGGATATGCTTTGATAGAAAACTAAGACAAGGTTAGGCATCAAGTTTATATGAGTTCATGGAAATCATGTATGTACATGAATGTGTGTGATGGTGTAATAATTCATAAAGGAACCGCCATGAGCCCGCTGGCGGCGCAGTTCGAGCCTGCCGCTGCAGGACCGCTGCCAGCATTAATATTTCACAGCCTGTAATGAGGAGGCGCGGCCGGCCGGGACACGAGGGTCCCGCGGAGGCGCTCCTCGGGCGCGACGCGGCGTTCGGTAAAGAATTCCGAAGAGGAAAGAACGAGATTTGTGAACCTCGCGGCTTAAAGAGGAGCACGCGAAGTGCGTCATGTTGTTTTCCAGGGCGACTTCGACATGTGTCTGAGGTTGAATTAACAAGGTCCATAAATCAAGGGACGCGGTCCTCCTTATCGCTGTTGTTATCGTGATCATCATCATTGTCGTTGTTGTTATTGTTACCATCGTTGCCATCAGTACCACTGCTTGTGTAGTGTGTGTGTGTGTGTGTGTGTGTGTGTGTGTGTGTGTGTGTGTGTTTGTTGTTTATGTACATGTTCTCTATGCATATTGGATGCATACACACACACACAAATATATATGTATATGTATATATATGTATATATATATGTATATATATATATATATATATATATATATATATATATATATATATATATATATCCATACATAAATATATATAGAAATATAGAAATATATATTCATAAGTATTTATATATACTTATACATTTATATAGATAAATACATAGCTAAACAGATGGATAGGCAGACAGACTCAATGGTGTGTGTGTGTGTGTGTGTGTGTGTGTGTGTGTGTGTGTGTGTGTGTGTGTGTGTGTGTGTGTGTGTGTGTGTGTGTGCCTGTGCCCGCGTTGAGAGGGGGATGGAGGAGAACCCATGGCCACACGCATTACCAACTAAGCCGCCAAAGCAAAGCATCTTGTCTTACACAGTTGTGCCCCCCCCCCTCCCCTCCCTCCTCGAATGGCCACCGGAAATTGGCCAGCCCGAATCTCCGGTAATCTGGAGCTCAGGGGATCCCTGGACCATGAATAACACTCTTCACCTGCGAGATAGGATCTACAGCTGTAGAAATTCTCCCGTGTATGTGGGCGGGACACTTCCCAACATGCAGGACGAAATTTGGGCTACACTTCCTCGGGCATTCCCAACTTCTCGCAATTCTTGAAAACATTTTTTATACATCTTTATCATTTGTTATACATTTTGTTCTCTACGTGAATCCTAAAAAAATATATATATTTGGAGTTATGCATATTACTCTGTGTACAACAAAAATGGATATTATATTACAGCAAAGTGTAAGTTGTTTCACATACATCGGAACCTGAAAATACGCCAGCTCCTACTTTCTGCAAATATTGCATGTCTTCATAATTGCAGGAACGTTGTAGCTACTCAGGCCATATCACACAGACCTAACGGCGAAGTTCAAGTTATATATTTGCCATTAGATATTTCGAGAAATGTGAGTAAATACATCTTTCTTGCTTACACAGTATGTCACTGCAAATTATCAGTACGCTGTATTATATTAAGTACCATGAAATGTATATTCTAACGTTCGAAAATGTTATAATCATTCCGGTCGCTCATATTCTGAAAAGAGCGGATTTCCGTGCATGGTGTATACCGAATTAGTAGTTCCGACACTTTCGCATGCATGACCAGCCTCTATTCACTTACCTAAGGAAATAATGGATCTGCTCTCTATTCATCGCGTGATTTTCCTTTGTCCTCCCTCAAGTATCACCGAGATCAAACACCGCGCCCTCCTCCTCCTCTCCTTTGCTCTCAAAAAGGGGATTAATTTCGCTTTCATGAATCAAGACGAGGGGGATTCACGCGGGGCTCCTCGCGCGTTCACTCGACTTTCTTTAAGAAAATGGTGTTAATCTTAGGCATGCGAAAGTATCATACAAATAATAATCATGATAGGAAATATAATATTGATAGGCGGACTGTGGGAAGTCAAGAATGTACAATTACAGAATCCTTTTAGTAAGCGCGTGTGCTGTAAGCCAGTTCCCAGCAGCTCCACGAGAGCCAGCATTCCCGAGTGACGACTTCCCATTATCTTTTCCCTAACCTGAGCCTTTCGAAAGGGCTCGCACTTCTACAACCTGGAGACCAGCCAGCACCTTCTTCGACTTCGCTGACGTCGACATCGAGCCTCATGACGCAACCTTGAGTCAAGAGCCTGTCAACATGTCATTCCGAGTCAAGTTGTAAAAGAGGCCATTGTGCCGTATATATGCTACCTGCTTGGGCCATCTATAACGATAATGAAAAAGGATAGTTATTCAGTCACCTCTAAGGCTACTCAAAATAAGATAGACTCAAATTTTCCTGAAGATTTGCTCTGTCGAATACGATTACAGTTTAAAAACAACAAACAGCGAAATTTTGTTTTATGAAAGTAAATAATATATTCCTGCCATCCCAAAATTGGTCATGCGCCCTCAGCAAACAATAGACCATTCTACTTAGACAACTCCTAGATGGTACACTAGTATGAACAACAATGTTATGTATGTATATCACACAGCGATTCAGATATCAGAAATCATATTCTTGCGGCTGTGTTATATATATATATATATATATATATATATATATATATATATATATATATATATATATATATATATATATATATATAATACATATATATAATATATATATAAATTATATATATTACACATATATAATATATATATATATATATATATATATATAGTTCAGTTCAGAGAGATTTGCGAAGGCTTTCCTTCGCCCGGGCTATATGCACGAGGCGGCCCGGCCTCTGCCAGCTATAATATATATATATATATATATATATATATATATATATATATATATATATATATATATATATATATAAACACATTCAGGTGCTACATACATATGGAGGAAGGTGCGTGTGTCTTAAGCGACTGTAATACGCATGACCATTTAAAAGCAAAATGCAACCTTAATAACACTCCGGAAAAATATAGAAATGCGTTTACTGCCTCCAGTAGACTCGACGCTGTAATTTTAGAATTC
>NW_028234410.1:864254-866754 GCF_977035675.1 Penaeus japonicus
TATATATATATATATATATATATATATATATTTATATATCCATGTATGTATATATATATATATACACACACACACGTCTGTATGTGTGTGTTTTAACTGCTTTTTCATCTTTACAAGATGCTAACCGCTGTTGTAATTAGTGGCGAGCCTTTCCCCGGAGTGCTCCTGAGCGAGCGCGAGTGATTCATCAGCGACCGGCCACTGCTCGGCGCTCAGTGTACCTGCAAGCGTCACCGTCCAGTGCATTCGGCCACCTGGATCTGTCAACCAATGGGAGGCGCTGGGTCGAGGTGCCATTTGATCGTTTAATGCCGGTCTCGGGGCCCCTCATGGCTGTCGCCCGAGCTGTGGGAACGCGCAGGATCTCTCTAATGTGCGGGAAATGCCAGTGCATAATTTCTAGAAAGCAGCGTGTCTTTGTTTTTATTCCTTGGCTTCTATTACTTTTAGAGACGAAACTACCGAGTTGCCAATGCTAATTATTGACATGAAACGCATTTTGAAATACCGTTAAGGCAAAAAGATTTGCGAAGTTGTGGACCAAAACATAGATGCAAATACATATGTGTTTATTATGAAAAGAAGAGAGTGATAAAAGTAATGATGATATCATTATCATCAATGCTAATGATTATCGACATTATTCTCATTTATATCATCAGTATCAATGTCATAATTGTTGTTGTCTGTCTTGCTGCTTCTGTTATTACAGCTTTTGCCATTATTGTTGTTAATATCGTCACTATTATCTTTCTAGTTTTTGTCGCTATTATTGATATCATTATTATTGGTATTGTAATAGTAATCATGATGACGATAATAATAATAACAAAACTATCTTGTTATTTTAATTGCTATCATTACTATCATACTGAATATTTGTATTGTCATTATAATTGCTAAGAAAATCATAATTATGCCTGAGTTATTATTTCAACAATGTAATTCTTATCGCCAACATTTTTTTTTCATCATTATCACCATTACTACTTCGGTGTCGTTGCTATTATCATCACTCTCGTTGTCCTTACCATTTACCATCATTTTCATTACTGGTGTTTCCGTTGTTCTCATCATTATCATTACCATGACCATTAGCACTTCGGTGATGAAGCAAAATTTGACGCTGATACCAATGTCGTTGTCATTATATGTTAACACTATTGTAATTACATCAGAATTGGTACTAATGTTGATATTGTTTAGTGTTGCTATCATATCATTTTTTATTTTCCTCGGAATTGTTGTTAGTATCATCATTCTTTTATCACCATTATTGCTGTTATTACTGATGCTATCATCATTGTCACTCTAGTTTATATAAATTTTAGACGGTCAACTCGACGTAGAGAAATGTCGCTTTTGCAGTAATGCTATAAAGTATATCAATATAAAATAGTTTCCTTCATTTTATGGAATAGGATAATCATACACGATATACCGACTAAATATCCCTCCCTCGTCTGTAACAAAAATAAAATAAAATTATATGTAAAAAACACTAGAATATGAAAGCACCTTTCCCACAACTCGACCATTGAATGTACATTGTAATAAAGATGAAATATTCCTCCCTTAATTAGGACAAAAATGAGCCCCAAAAGAAACCAGAAACCGGAAGAGGTATCCCTCCATCAACGGTTAGAGAAATGAATTGAAATTGTATAAGAACACATTACCAGTATATTAGAAACATCCGAGAGGCGACCATGAGCGGCGCCGGAGGGAGATGGAAGCAAACTGGCAACTGCGGCGCGGATGGTCCGTCTGATTCGCTTCAGCAAACAGCTCAGCTTCAGTTGAGTGCGAGACCTGGGAGTGGAAAGTCTGTGTCGCTCTTCGTTTGTGTTTCTCTGAGATAGTTCGTGTTTTGGGCTTTCGTGAGTGATAATGAATACCCGTTTTCATTTGGAACTATGAAAGTGCTATATGAGTGAATTCAGTTCTGGAAAAGGGAGTGATTCGTTGTAAACGTTTTTATATATTTTTTCTCCACTGGAAAATTAGTTTTTATGATTACGGATGTGGATTGTGTTTACCAATCGTGATGGATAGCAGATCACTTAATATTTTGCTCGAGGAGTAAGGTAAGCTTGAGTTTTCGTGTTTATTCAACGTAATCGCTAATTTCCGAGTAAGAGAGAGAGAGAGAGAGAGAGATCTTTCAAGGCATCCATGATGATGCTTAACCCAACAACACGGATTATGCTACGGCGTTAACGAACAAAACATTTCGTTTCTCTCTCTCTTTTCCCTCACCCTCTCTCTCTCTCTCTCTCTCTCTCTCTCTCTCTCTCTCTCTCTCTCTCTCTCTCTCTCTCTCTCTCTCTCTCTCTCTCATCCTCTCTCTCATCTTCTCTTTCTCTCTTCCTCTCTCTCTCTCATCCTCTCTCTCTCATCCTCTCTTTCTCTCTTTCTCTCTCTCTCCCATCCTCTCTTTCTCTCTTCCTCTCTCTCTCTCATCCTCTCTCTCTCATCATCTCTCTCTCTCATCCTCTCT
>NW_028234410.1:876754-879254 GCF_977035675.1 Penaeus japonicus
TCTCTCTTTCTCTCTTTCTCTCTTTCTCTCTTTCTCTCTTTCTCTCTTTCTCTCTTTCTCTCTTTCTCTCTTTCTCTCTTTCTCTCTTTCTCTCTTTCTCTCTTTCTCTCTTTCTCTCTTTCTCTCTTTCTCTCTTTCTCTCTTTCTCTCTTTCTCTCTTTCTCTCTTTCTCTCTTTCTCTCTTTCTCTCTTTCTCTCTTTCTCTCTTTCTCTCTTTCTCTCTTTCTCTCTTTCTCTCTTTCTCTCTTTCTCTCTTTCTCTCTTTCTCTCTTTCTCTCTTTCTCTCTTTCTCTCTTTCTCTCTTTCTCTCTTTCTCTCTGTTGTAAAGTTCATGTATTGAAAGTGAAGCTTCAGATAAAATCCTCAATCCCTCAATCCTCAATTATAACCGAGAGTAAGCTTATTACCATCGATTTACCCCGGGTGTAGTGTTGCTAAAAGTGTATAATGTATTGTCACATATCTCCTGAATGTTGTACTGTACGTTAATGATTCATTGCGATCATGTCCTGGATATCAGTTGCCGCCATGATGTATTTGGTTAGATAAAACGAGAAATTCCTATTTTTAGATTCTGTCAATCACACATAAAGCCAAAGGAATCACCGAGGACTATGGCGACGATGACTCTCTAGGACGTCATTTATCTCCGTCGGCGGCGCGACTGTCAACCTCTACAGGGAAGGATGTTGAATCACGCTGAAGATGGCATCCTTACTCCTTAGACCAACATGACTTGCGGGAAAGAAGGGTCGGCTACGTAGGACTCCGTTCCTTTGGTTGGTCTTTAGGCCTGAACCGAAGAACCGTCCAGTTCAGTAAGGTCTTTGTAGTGCTCGAACGTCCACCGAAGGTTTGGAGACAGAGATGCGGCAGAGATGGCTGGCTTTACGGGACTCTTGGTCGTCTAGAAGTCATTGAAATGCCCTTTCGTGTCACTGTTCAACGCTCCATTATCCGCTGGGATGCTTCAACTGAGTGTGAACAAGGTTTAGAAATCTTGCTTGTGTTAGCAACTTGGCAAGTGGGTGTGGCTGATATATATATAGAGAGATAGATAGATACATACATACATACATACATACATACATACATACATACATACGTACATACATACATACATACATTCATATATATATATATATATATATATATATATATATATATATATATATATATATATATGCATAGGATTTGTGGTGAAAATCATCTTTTGATCGTGGAGTGGGCCTAAATTCAATGATTACTTTACTAGATTCACCTTACACGTCAAAGTTTAATTTGTAATGCCTGTTTTGTTTAACCGATCACCCCATATGTTAATACACATACTAGCTCACATACACATCTTCATACGCACATCACAGGGGGTGGTTATAGAGGCAGAATGGGATGGGGGAGGATTCTGGTTAGCAGTGACCAACGAGGGAGTTGGCATGCACTTACGGTTGTGGCACGATGGAGAATACCGTCGAACAATACTTATAGAAACGTGCCAGAACGCACAAACAACAGAGCAGGTATAGATAAAGGATAGTAGCGTGTGATTTAATTTTTTAGGCACACACACACACGCACACACACACACACACACACACACACACACACACAATCAACAAACACACACACACACACACACACACACACACACACACATATAATATCTATATTATATAATATATATGTAATATATATATATATATATATATATATATATATATATATATATAAACACATACATACATATACATACATATACATATACAAGTCATATACATATACATATACTTAACATATATAACACACATATACATATACATATATATATATATTATATATATACAAATATAAATATACATATAATTATATATATACATATATATACATTTATATACATATACATATATATACATACATATATATAATATATATATATACATTTATATACATATATGTGTGTGTGTGTGTGTGTGTGTGTGTGTGTGTGTGTGTGTGTGTGTGTGTGTGTGTGTGTGTGTAAATATATAAATGAATAATGATATATATATACATATATATTTATTTATTTATTTATTTAAATGCGAGTGTTTATGCGTGTATGTAGATTGATATTATACGCACACACACACACACACACACACACACACACACACACACACACACACACACACACACACACACACACACACACAGGGGGAGAGAGAGAGTGAGTGAGTGAGTGAGAAAAAGAGAGAGAGAGAGAGAATGAGAGAGAGAGAGAGAGAATGAGAGAGAGAGAGAGTGTAGAATGAATGAGAGTGTGAATGTGAGTAGGAGGGAGTAGAGAGTGAGGAGGTATAGTGTGGGTGATGTGGGGGAGAGAGAATGAGAGAGAGAAAGAGAGAGAGGGAGAGAGAGAGAAGGGAGGGTGAGAGGAGGAGGGAGGGAGAGATGGAGCGAGAGGGGAGACAGGGAGAGAGAGAGAGAGAGAGAGAGAGAGAGAGAGGGAGAGAGAGAGAGG
>NW_028234410.1:884254-886754 GCF_977035675.1 Penaeus japonicus
TATATATATATATATATATATATATATATATATGTGTGTGTGTGTGTGTGTGTGTGTGTGTGTGTGTGTGTGTGTTATGTATGTGTTATGTATGTATGTATATATAATATATTTATATATATATATATATATATAATATACATATATATATATATATATATATATATATATATATAATATATTATAGATATATTATATATGTGTGGGTGTGTGTGGGTATGTGTATAGATATGTGTATGTATATATATATTATATATATATATATATATATATATATATATATATATATATATATATATATATGTGTGTGTGTGTGTGTGTGTGTGTGTGTGTGTGTGTGTGTGTGTGTGTACACATATACATATATATATATATATATATATACACATTTAAATGTATTACACACACGTTTACATATATACATGCATAAATACATACATACATACATACATGCATAAATACATACATACATACATACATACATGCATACATGCGTACGTATGTACATATATACATACATATATGCATACACACATTTTATTTTTTTTGTATCATTATTACTATTACTATTATTATTATTATTATTATTATTATTATTATTATTATTCAATATATGGAATGTGGGAGAGAGGAAGCGAGCGTTTAAGAAAAGTTTACAGAAGCGCGCAGGCAAGACGTGTTTAGGTTACTGGAGATGCACCATGTTACAGAGAGGGAGATATAGCATTTGCAATCATGGACAGAGCATGGGGTTACGTCTATATGATTCTGTATCATACAGTAGTTAATCATAATAGAGAGAGAGAGGGAGGGAAGGGGGGGCGATTAAGCATCATTAAGTGTACATGACAAGAACAAGAAAAAGTGCATGCATTGCCCCCTTTAACAGTTTCTTTACGTGTCATTTTACGCGCATGATTTTAAGCCTTGGATTTTAACGACGGATCTGATAAATTCTCATTGCTAATTCCTGAAGAACGTACCTTACTGTGAGTTAAGCGAGGTGTACTTAAAATGACATCTTCAGAGAAGTAAATTAAGTTTATGGCAATTCATCCAAGGTCTGGCTACGCTGTGGATGTTTTTCGGCCTGCAATGCCACTCGAGTTAGTTTGAGGCTTGACAGGGGAATTGGCTGTCACTTGTGCTTGACGTGGGACGAAATTAGTGTCTTAAAAGGGAAAGAGAAAGTTCTTTCCGATTTAAATCAGTCTCGGTGGCTCGATGGTTCAGCCAACTAAAGTGATGTTGCTGCCACTCTGAAGCGACTTCATGTTACTGCAGGATTTTAGAATTCTTCAGATGCTAATAATGGAGAAATAAGGAAAATGAACTTGGCCTCAGCGTTTTCCCTTTTCTTGTAAGTACTTAAACAAAGTAACATACGTTAGGCAATGAGAGATACTGGTAAGACGGGATTTTAACGAAAGAACATACTTGAAACGACGTCAGTAGGAAGGCGCCCGTGTGCACAGTCCCGACCAACCAACCGATTACTTGACCGACGCAGCCGATAAGCGAGCAAGGAACAGAGCCGCGAATCCTGCCGATTTGCTGATAAGCGACTCTAGTGATTTATTCATAACAGTTACTGTGACCAGACTTGTGTCTTAACATTGTCATACCTTGTGTTCTATTTAATCAAAGCAGAGTTTGGAGCTGCAATACAATAAACTAACACAGGGAAATGTGTTATTTTGTCGTCAACTAATATAAAAGTAGTCATACATATGTAGAATATGTTCTACTGCAATATTTTATTCAGATATATTACGTGATTGTAGTTTTGAAAGTTTGAATGATTGATTTTCTCCAGTGAGCAACACCAACTCAACTCGTGCAGATTGTAGATTGAATTTTTACTTGAGTGCATTTCTGATGTGATTTGTCTCTTTATCCGAGGGCTGACTAACATGAGATCACCTGTCCTTCCAGATGGAGAATCCGGCGTTCCTGGACAGCGACCAGTCCGTGTACGAGAGCGTGCGAGGGGCGCCCCAAGCCATGTCCCAGCGACGGCCCCACCACTTGCCCGCCATCCACCATGCCCACACACACACTCCCCGCACCGTCGGCGTCCCCCACCACGTGGCGCACGTCCACAACGGGCGGATGATCGGCGTGACGGGCGTGCCCGGGCCCATGGTGGTGCCGGGCACCGTGGTCCAGGTGTCGGGCGTTCCCGCTGCGTCAGGAGGGACGCATAACACCCTTTACCCGGACCCTTCCCTACCGCCCCTCTATCCTGCTCACCTCGCTCCGCACGCCCATGTGGCCCAGGGTGAGCCCATGTACTCCTGCCAGGCTCCCCGGGGCCACGACCACGTCTATCAGTGTCCAGGGCACAGGGGGGACCACTTCGATCACCGAGACCACCACCTGGACCCCCGGGGAGACACCCGGGACCGCCTAGTTCCTCGGGACCATCACCTGGACCCCCGCGACCACCACCTAGAACCTCGCGAGCACCAGATCGACCCTCGGGACCACCACCTAGACC
>NW_028234410.1:894254-904254 GCF_977035675.1 Penaeus japonicus
AATGTGTCCTACAAGACTCCAGGATGGATTCGAGAAATAGTCGTCTTGGCTCGTACATTGCGGTGCCACCGATAAGGGCGTGTAAAAGTGTATGGAAGTGTATTTGGTAAAGCACAACGTATCAAATGTGAGAATGGAGCGCCGTTGAAGTGGGGTTTAGTATGTTAATGTGGTAAAGCTCGGAGGTCGGACCAGTGACTGGTCAGTCCCGAAGAGGTTTCTCGGGAGACAAAATGCCGTAAGTTCAAAGGAAATGCTAGTTATGACTGGGCGATCGAATGAGTCAGAGAACAGGAAGTGGGGGAGCCTCTTATTTACGCAAGTGTATTGACTGAGTAATTGGATATTAGTAATGGTAATTGCATGTAAATCCTATTCAATCAATAAAGTTGAAAAGGTGAAACACACGACATGATTACACAGCATGTAATATGTAATATGCTCGAGCATACTGGATATATACTTAGTTTCGAGATGCGAAATGTATAGAAAGGATAATATACGACGAATAATAAGAATTCAGGAATTCATTCGGGGGCCATTTTCCTGTTGCAATTGAAACAAAAAACTCGGGGAAGGAAAATGGGGAATAGTTGAATAAATCCCATTCGGGCTATGGGACGCGCCGCCCCAGGCGTGCCATCACCATGGGAATGAGTGAAGTAAAAGGGTTTTAGGAAATGGATGGTGTGGCCAACGTGCTTGTGTTTGTGCTCTCTCTCTCTCTCTCTCTCTCTCTCTCTCTCTCTCTCTCTCTCTCTCTCTCTCTCTCTCTCTCTCTCTCTCTCTCTCTCTCTCTCTCTCTCTCTCTCTCTCTCTCTCTCTCTCTCTCTCTCTCTCTCTTTCTCTCTTTCTCTTTCTCTCTCTCTCACTGCTTGTGGTTTATCTGACTTATGTAATTTACATATTTCAATCTGTTGTTATAGCTGTAGGTTTTTGTGATAGATATCTGAGCCCAAAGAGGGACTGAAATGTGGGTAAGGATAACTTATGTTACCTCATCCTATTGAGATGTAAGTAACCATTTGTCTCAATAAACTTTTGTTAGTTAAAATTTCTCTCTCTCATTCTCTCTTTCCCTCCTCCCTCCCTCCCTTCCTTTTCTTCTCCCTCTCCAAACTCCCTTGCGCTCCATTCCCTCCCTATCTCCTTCCTTCCTTCCTTCCCTCCCTCTTCCTCTCCCTCCCTCCGTCTCTGCCGGCCTGCAACCTCTCATTAGCCTTGGATAATGAGATCTGTCTCGCGATGGATGTTCTCTCACCCACAATAAAGCAGGTCTGTTCACCCTCGCTGCCGCCTGTGCTTCACTCCTTCTCTTTTGTCGCCGTCTCCCTCGGCCGCACTTTTTCCTCTTCTCTCTCCTCAACACACTCGGAATGGTCTGCTCGCCCCTCTCCTCGCATTCTCCCTTTCTCTTCGTCGCGGTCCTTTCGCTTCAGTCTCTGCACCTCTTTTCTCATTCACTTGCGCTTTCGCCATGTTGAATGGTGAAGGTCTTATTCTACGGTCTTCCAGTTAGACCCTTAGTCGACACACTACAAAAACTCACTCCGCAGTTTGTTGGTTTTAATCTCTCTGCTCCGTTGAAATATGTGTTGGTGAATATGATGTCATTCTTTCTTGTTGCAACGGAAAAAATATGCATTTTTCCTTCAATGGAAGGTCGTGTTTTATATCAATAGTGTCAAAAAGTGCATGTAACAAATATTGACATTTTGCATGATATTCAAATTTATGTGATTTAGGGGGTATAAACATGATTTTAAGATTATTACACCAGGGTACTATCTAGATGTACGTCCAATGAATATATAAGTAACATGGCACTTTATGCTATTATAAAAAGCAAAATACTGCCGTGCGCTCTCCTCCTCTCCTTTCCTTACTTCATCCTACCGGATTGTTTTTGTCACTTCGCCGGCTAGTGCCGCAAGGAACATATTGGATGTGTGTGTCGAGAGAGATTATGAGGTTGGGATTATTATCGAGGTATTTCGGGAATATTTTTTGTGTGCTCTGGTCGTGGTCATATTTGCCTGTGGCAGACTCTCCTTGTCCCACCAGGAATAAGCATGATTATCGAGCTTTGGTATTGTTAGTATTATCAATATTGCGAATGATGTTGCTATTATTGTTATTAGGGACTTGAAAGGAGAGAGAGAGAGAGAGAGATAGAGAGAGGGAGGGAGAGTGAAAGAGTTTGTAAGAAAGCCAGTCCAATCTTTGAGATAACAATGGACTTTCTTCTTGAAGGAAATGTGCAGTTTTTGAAGAAAAGAGAAACAGAAAGGAAGTTAAAGAATTCAACATAGTATGTTATAGAGGTGTTACGAATATAGAAACGGAAAAGAACATGTAACTCTCTTGCAGCAAATGAACATACATCGGGTTAAATTTGGTCTATCCTAGATAGACTTAATTTGAATGCATAAGTCATTTATTTACGTAAAAGGTACAACGCTCGGTGTTATTTGTATCTCTCTCTCTCTCTCTCTCTGTCTTAGAATATATATATATATATATATATATATATATATATATATATATATACATATATATATATATATATATATATATGTATATATATATATATATATATATATATATATATATATATATATATATATATATATATACATACATACACACATACCCACATTTGTTTATTTATTCATTTAAGATGTATTTAGATTAGGCAGTAGGAAGAAGTTAAGCATTGAGTGCTTTTGGTGTTCTTAAGGTCACGGCTGCCCAGGGGTGAGAAGGGCTTGCTGAGAGAGGGTGTCAGAACAAGAAATCATTGAGAGGCAAAGTCAGAATAAAAGCGAATGGTTGAATCGCCCGTAAAAGCTGTAGGAATAGTGTGAAGGTCGTTAAGGAAGTGAGGAAGAGCACACGATTCCTAAGAGACATGTTTAGAAGCAAACGAAGATGCAGTCGTGCATGCCATAAGCGACGAGAGAAGACAGGTAGCTAATTATCAAAATCAAAAGTCAATGGTTGGAATTTTGATTAGCAGATCCTGATTTTATGTTCTATTGATAGCGGCAGGCGGTCGAAGTTTCCTCGAAGTCCCATTGAGTAGACAACTAATAGTGGTTAAAGTAGAAATAAGGGTACTTGTGTTCAAAAAGCAATGCAGATGATAAGAAGGTAATGCCTTCTGATTTTTATAACGTTCATGCAGAGAGTTAAGAATTGCGTGGACTTACGGCCTTAAATTGTGAGTGAGAGTATAAGATTGTGTTGAGCAGGTGATTCAGCAACGAGAGGAATGTGGAGAGAAGAAATAGGGGAAAACTGAAGTGTTGTAGCTTCCAGGGCAGAGGAAATCATTATATAAACATCAGTTATTGAAGACTTTGTATGAGTAAAACCAAAAATACTTGGTGAGAGAGACAGCTTATTCAATCGTATGCAACTTCTCCCAGTATGGTTTGCGTGTAGCGTGATCGCGGGAGGGAAACCTTGAAATTCTTAGTTACTTATTATTTATTATTATTAGTAGTAGTGTAGTAATTTATATCATCATCGTTAGTATTATTGTTGCTATTATTGCTGCTGTTCATTTTGCACATGAGTGATAATGAAAGGGATGATTATTCCAATACCAATTATTTATTATCATTTCTCATTTCTCAGCAGTAGTAGTAAAGGGCTCAGTGGTCCATAATATCCGGTTTGAAAGCTCAGCCTTTGCCCTCCATATCGACAATGCCAACAGGTCTAGTTGTTAATAATGTCGAAATGGGAATGGAGAGGCCGCTCGCTCCCGCCGTAGGGATAACTTAGGGAGATGCAAGAGTCAGCTGCTGGTTCCCAAGGGAAACTCACAGTTAAGGCAAGAAACCATAAATGCCAAAGGAAATTTGAAAACGTAGAAATGTGATGGGAAAAGGTGATACAAGGTCCTGAGATTATCTATATCCTGAAAAAGCTAGAATACCACAATCATGATTTGTTTGCAAGCAGTGAAATGGGAGCCATGTGGCCATCTGGGAGCTGTCATGGGCTCCTGGGAATTGAAAGGTGAGCATACCAAAGCAAAATGTATGACTGGGTACAAGTACGCCCTACACGACTGGGTGATGAAAAGACAGAGTCGCTCATTTCGTCTTTCTAGAATTCGCAAATTGATGGTTGAGTAGAACTAAGATCAAACAAGCCCCCTGTAGGATATACTACATTCACTCAGGCATCGGCGAACCTTCGTGATGAGACCAGTCTCGGGCATAAGGCAGTGGTTTCAACCCCTAGAGTATGCCACAAAGGATATGTCACATCGACACAGATAGATAGATAGATGTGTATTTGTTCCATTTGTTGGGTGAGCTTTACTTTCAAATCCTTGAATCGTTGGGAAAACATTTCTTGCCAATATGTCTTCTCAGAAGTTTTCAGCTAATTTGGACCACACGCAATATCAAATTCGGTGGCCAGGAAAGGAGGTACGATTTGCGTGAGGAAAAGGCTTTTGTCAGAAGTGAAGGTAATAATAACACTAGGCCAATCTTTTTTAGTGGTCTAAGTAGTGCACCCCAGTGATAACTTATATAGGTCTCATGTGAATCGGACCCTCGGAAGTTAACTCAGGCTGCGACGGGAATTGAAACAAATCGGTCGACGAGTGACCAGAGTTTGCGGCGTTCTGTAGTTCTCTCACCTAGGATCGTTTTCCTTCACGTTCTCTCCTCCCGTTTCCTCCATGTGGATTCGCCTATCACCGGCCATTTTTCTCAGTGCCACTCTCTCTCTTTATCTCTCTCTCTCTCTCTCTCTCTCTCTCTCTCTCTCTCTCTCTCTCTCTCTCTCTCTCTCTCTCTCTCTCTCTCTCTCTCTCTCTCTCTCTCTCTCACTGAAGCGTTCCCAGTGACTAGGAAGGCACAAATAATTTAACCATGTAATGCCGTATATCTATTAAAGTGTTTTAATACCTTCAACCCGCACTGTGACATGATATCCGCGACACACCACTCGAGGATATTGACATGCCTTCAGTTATTTCATAGGTAGAAATGACTGAATCATATGGAAATATTGCTGCTCAGAAAAAAAAAAAATATTTTTACGTCTTCCCGAAAGTGTATATTGTTTAGATATTGCCACTTTATTTGTGGTATGAATTTCATTTTGGAAGAAACCTTACATCTTGATTTTTCACTGAAGGGCAATTAATCATCTAATATGTTAGTAAAATTCTTAGGCGTTCTAGAATAGTGGATGACTAACGATGGCTACTAACCTTAATTTCCATTATGTACGGTGCAAGTCATTTTTCTTTAACTTGCACCGTGAATAACTGAGATGTAACAAAACCATCAGTTTGCTTCGTTGGCACGATAAAGCTGATATACCAAATATACATCTTTTGGAAATTTTGAAAAAAACGAAATATAAGCAGCATGAGGAAGCATAACTTATACGAAAGAGCTAACCTCATTTCCAGCTTGTCATTAATAATAAACGTTTGGTTATGCCTCTAGATGGATCTTTGTTGAAACAGAAAACCTTTTCTTACCATGGAAGATAATGTGCAGTGTATTTAGGAACGAACCAGATATTCTTGTAATATTTTGAGTGATTGATTTTTTTATCTTAAAATTACATAACGGTTACTTGACCGTTTTAACAATTAGATTCTTTGTATATTTATAATTGAAGGAATGAAACGGCCGCAAATATTTCAAGACTTCATAGTGGTTTCACATGTCTTTTCAACTTGGTTCGTCGTCTTTAACTGTGCTTTATGTTTTTGGCACTTCACAGAGTTAGTCTAGCTTACCTGTTGTTATCACAATTCCTCTTTGGTGCCTCTTATACAGCTATATAGCTAAGCAGTAACTTTTCCTGTGTGTGATGTCTGTTTCTCGACAACCCTCCGAGCTGAGGGCTGCGGTGACTCGCAGGGAGTCCCGGTGGGGCAGGTAGGCTAAACCACCCTCATATTTCACGCCGAGATGCAGAGATCTGTCACCTTTAGCTCGTTTTGGACCGCTTAATGATCCCCCGTGTCCAGACGTCGATTACTGAAAGGTTCCCCGTCAATGTTTTTTTTTTTGTTATCTTCCACGGAGCAATTGTATTTGTTCCCTTCACAAGAAGTGAGGGATGCCATATCTTCGGAATGGCCTAGTGTGCGAAGTGCTGTGATGATGAAGGGCTATGCTATGAACTTCTTCCTATACATATCTATGTGTGGTTATTACCAGAGTGTTGATAGCGTTACCAACTAAATTTAGTTACTAAATTTAGCATCTGTATTTACCAGATATTATGTATGTGGAGTTGATATTATCGGTAGTGGTTTTAGTTTGTTAAATCTGGTCTCGTCTGTTTGTTATGCGTTATCGAGAGCTGCTTTCTGATTTAGAAATCGACGTATAAAGGCACAACATTCATTCTACGTGTGTAGTTCACATTTCTCCTTTTAAGAATAATAACATTTATTTATCGCATACTATTTACATACATGCGAACTGAATAGAATTTTAGTGAAATAAGTTACGAAATGCTGTGTTTATCGCCAGTCTGTTTCAGTGGTGACGAGGTTCTTTCAGAGCTCCTGAGCCGCCCTGAGTTCCTCCTCGGCGATCGTTATCTCGCAACAAGATTTCTCCCCTGCGTCTCCCCATCTAATGTGTGTGCCTCGACTTCGACCTTATCTGCATCTGCCACTTTTCCTCCGCCTTCTTCTCGTATCAGCGTTCATTTTATCATATCCTATAACAGTTACTCATTGGTGAACTGATGAAACACCCCGTTAGCACCATTCACCCCCCCCTCCCCCATTCTTTCATTTGTCATATATGGTTACGAAAAGAATTGTGGAACATTTTATTTCGACCCCAAGCACTACTGAAGCAACATCAGGGGGCAGGGTCCGGTTCCATATTCCACCAGAATTTTACATGTTTCCCATCACATGTCTGGCATCTCGCGTTTTCTCTCCCCATTACTTCTTTGTTTGTTCTTCATTCCTTCCCTCCAAACCCATTGCTCATGACCTTTCTCATTGCACGTTTTGCTCGCCTCCAGGTCCAATATCCATCACCAACTTCTGCGTCACTATTTTCCTCTCGCGCCGTCTCCCCTCACGTACAACGCCTGTCACTTGCCATTACGCTCAACATGTTTCTACTGCTTTTATTTTCTATTTTGGTCTTGCTATATGACTTAGGTACAAAATCTCAGATTTTTAGTGTACCAAAATTATATTTCGATTGCAGCTTGCAACAGAAGTTTTCTTGCTGTACTCTTCACCAGTTACTTTACTACCTTACGAACGAGAAGAAATAGCCTAGGCACTCACACGTCGTGCTCCCCTGCGCCTGCCGCCGCGCTGTGACTCATTTGTATTGTAGATCAGGCTGCGTCTACTAGGCTTAAGTCCTCCCCAACCCACTCCTGCGCCTTTTAGGGAGCCTCGCCGAGACTTGTATGGCCGACGCAGAATTTTTACATCATCGGATGTCAAAATGATTAATTGCTCTGAATGAGGATAACGTTGAAGTACTGTTGAAAACGAAAAAATAGAGACGATGAGCCCTGCCGATACGAGGCTTTTATTACTATAACAACTGCTACTTCTGCTTTTCTCATTTGCTTTACTACTTTTACTACCTTTTCTACTTCTACACGATAGTTCGTAGTTCCACATAGTTTGTGGTTCCGCATTCCACATAGAGAGCCAACTATATGTATGGCAGTTCTTTCTCCGGCATGACCTTAGCAGGTCTTGCGTAGGACTTACCCGGAAGACCCACTCCTTCTGAAGCTGTAAAACCCAGTTGTATGGAAATACCAGTCTGTGATGAGGATTCCGTCTCCATCCTCATTCGCGTATGGGCCGCCGTAATGTTAGTCCTCGACGGCTAGGAGCCAGAAATTTGAAGATTCGGATGTCAAACAAGGCTCTGTCGTGTGTTCGGAATCCTCAAGCACTTGGCTCGGCCATTGTGTTGTGTGTTAATTTTGTTTGTGGATCAACCTCTCACCTTCCTGTAGCAATAGGGTTGATTCTGTTGTAATGGCATGCTCAATATCGTGCACCATTTTGGTTGCACTTCACCGCTGCGCTGTTTGTAGTTCATTTGTTGAGCAGCGTCAAAGGAGGAGCCAAGTAAGTACCGGGATGGGATAGTATACCTTCCACTAACCAAACAAGACAAAATATCTTTCTGACTGAAACCTGTAGGTTCGATTCTTATGGCTGTTGATCAGTTCACTGCAGGCATATGTGTACACTCAGAGGCACACATACACACGCACGTACGCACACACATACGCACATACATACGCACACGCACATGCAAACGCACACACACACGCACATACACACGCACACACACACGCACACACACACACACACACGCACACACACACACACACACACACACACACACACACACACACACACACACACACACACACACACACACACACACACGCACACGCACACGCACACACTCATTCACTCACTCACTCACTCACTCACTCACTCACTCACTCACTCACTCACACACACTCTGTATACTATTTTTATTCTTTATTAGAGTATACCTGCTGCTGCCAACAATATGTTAATGTGTGTGTTTGTATCTGTGTAGGTGGGGGGTTGCCTGAGTATATATTTTATTCATCATTGCAGTGTGCATAGTCAAGTGCATTCCATCCTTAACGGCAGAAGGAGGGAGTTTGAATGTGCAGAGGTAGACCAGAAGAGCAGCGCAGCGCAGGCCGAGCTCCTTAAGAGAGAAAGCTTTGAGATAGTTTTAAGTTACATCTTCAAGAGCTCACACCAACTACCCGTTGTGACGCGTGAATGAACTTGCCTGTGTTGAGGAGGGGCTATGAAGGATCGGTTTGAGGCTTGAGGTGAGGAAAATCGCGATTGGGACGGGAATAGCGTATCGGGTGTTAATTAATGCGGGAAATGGTAACCGCATAACCTTTTAGATTTTGTAGAAAAAGTGAGTGCGTATTTGTGGAAATGTATTGGTTTCAGTTTCCTATAATTTTACGATGATTTGGTTCTTGTCATTTCCCGCTTCCCTGTCAACAGGTACCGATGAAATGATGAATACTTCACACTCATTTCCTTTTTCATTACCCTTCGAAGATACATCAGAAAAACGTGTATACATTCATATATCTGTGATGATAGAATGATGTTCATATGAACAGATAGAATGAAGACACGATAGTTTCATTTTGCAATTAAGTACCAGCTTGTCAATATGAAAGATCTTTGTACATCATGTCCCCCGATGGGGCCTGCGGTCGACCCCAGGGGGTGTAACCGGCGGAGGTACGATTACTCGACCGCATTGTATCGAAAGAACGGCTTTCGTTAATCTGACTCAGGAATCCCCTCGTTACGCGTCTCATTATTTTAGGATTGCCATCACTGCACTGAGCTCCCTCTCATGGCGCAACGACGAAGGAAAGCAGGAGGTTGAGGATCACGAGCCACGGGAAGACGGTGAAGCGACTCCCTTCACAGTTGAATTGAATAACGTTTCATTTGAGAGGACAAACCAGGCTCCCCCACAGGGTTTGCTTGCGAATGAAAACACTCCCTCTTACTCCCTCCTCCCCTCTCCCCCCATCTCTCTCTCTCTCTTTCTTTCTCTCTCATTCTCCCTCCTTCCCTCCCTCCCTCTCTCTCTCCATCTCCATCTCCATCTCCCTCCACCCTCTCCTCTCTCTCCATCTCCCCTCACCCACTCCTCTCTCTCTCTCTCTCTCCATCTCCCCCACCCTCTCTTTCTATCTATCTATCTCTATCTCTCTCCTCTCTCCTCCTCTCCCCCCCCTCTCTCTCTCTCTCTCTCTCTCTCTCTCTCTCTCTCTCTCTCTCTCTCTCTCTCTCTCTCTCTCTCTCTCTCTCCCTCTCTCTCTCTCTCTAGTACACATGCGCACATACCAGGAAGTGTATATATTTCCCAAAGCATTTTTGCATTTTCTTCTAGCTCATTTTTTTATGTAAAAACCTTTTCAT
>NW_028234410.1:921754-939254 GCF_977035675.1 Penaeus japonicus
CGCGTCGTCCCGTCGTCCCAGTTCCGGCCCCACGAGAACGCCCTGTCGCCGGCGTCTGCGATGCCGGCTTTGTAGCTCCACGTCCGGCCCGGAAGCCTCGTGGGATAACACTGTAGCGATTATTTCCGTTGCCGTCGTCGCTTGCCAATTGGCCTTTGAACACGATGTGTGTCTGCCTCCGGGAGACCTGGACCTAGAATAGGTAAACATTTAGCCACTTTTCTTGATGTAATGTCGCATTTCATGTCGTGTTTTTGAATGCTTTTATTAATAGTGGAAGCACGCTATTGTTTGAGGTGATTTTGGTCTTAATCGTTTGGTTTTAGCGGTACTCTCTCTATATCTATCTATCTCTATCTCCGATATTTTCTCTCTATATATTTCTATTTCAATCTCTATCTCCCACTCTCCCCCTCTTCCCTTCTCCCTCTTTCTCTCTCTGACGTCAACATCTCCAGCTCCGCCTCACAAGCGCAAGTACGAGTCCTAAGGGATCGCCTCGTCAGCCGCTGGGAGCCGCATCGCCTTCCTCCTAAACCCAAGTCTGACACGCCATAAAATCATCTGAGTTGGCTTGTGGCTGTAAACTGCGACGAAATTTTAACGCTCCTTAAGTCACAAAATATGCAGTTATGTTTCAGATTAGATTATTCATCTATGCTTTTGTTCGTTTGTCTGTGCTCTTAAACCGTTCTTGAAGAGCACTTGTTGCCATGTCCTCGCCTCCATCCTTTTGATATTTCCCGAGTCAGTAGTTCTAATTTCCGTTCGCATCTCGAATTTTCTCTATCGTCTTACTTGTTATTCCTTTTCTTTCCTGCTTCCTAAGTTCCTTCCCTATTCCTCGCTTTTGTTTCCCCGGCTATCCTGCGTGATCTTTTCCGTCCAGTGCGCTTTCTCCGCCTTCACTCGAGCATTTCGGCCCTCCTTGCAAAATAGCGCTGATGCGATCGGTAATCTAATATTGCGGTGGTTGAAAGCTGCTCTCTTGTCCGCTAATCCTTTTAGGTCGTGGATACAACTTTCGCCTTTGAAAGCGAGGTTTGGTCGAAGCCACTTTCTTCATCGACGTTCAAGAATTAAAAGATAATCTTGCACATGTTCTTGATGCACTGGCCTCGTTTGTCTTGGGGAGGATGCTCGCACTGCTAGTATTATGTCGAGAATATTGGCCTGGCACGGACCACTTGCCTCGTGGCCGTTGCTATGAATGCGAACGGTATTGCAGCTTCCGGTAGGTAAGGCATTATTTTTTTCCTATGGATTGCAATGTATATGCTGCAATATCCATGACAGGAGGAGGCATTACGATTACTTTGTCTCCGTTTAGAATGATACTAAAAAGAAATGTTTTCCCTTATTCGTAGGTACGTTTTTCAGTAAAGGAATATTAAAAAATACATATATATATATATATATATATATATATATATATATATATATATATATATTGAGATCTAGTGTTATAATGAGAATTTTATGGATGCCCAGGTTCAAATGGTGATTCCTATATTATACCTATACTTATTATCGTTGTGTGTATGTATATATATATATATATATATATATATATATATATATATATATATATATATATATATATATATATATGTATATCATATCTGTGTGTGTGTGTGTGTGTGTGTGTGTGTGTGTGTGTGTGTGTGTGTGTGTGTGTGTGTGTGTGTGTGTGTGTGTGTGTGTGTGTGTGTGTGATATGTGTAGTGTGTAGTGAATTTATGTATGAACGTGACATGAAATTATATGAATATATTATATTGTTTTATGCCACAAATTGATTTCCATTTCCATTCCGACAACCCTTTCAAAGTTGAAAGAATTATGCGTGTGTGATGATTAAAGCGTGTTATCCACTTATTCTTTCCGTGTATTTTCTTGGCGGCATTAATGTCCCATGCGGCTGAAAGGCTTTGTAGAATGGATCCCGGGAAAGGTGGTGTGAGGGATCAGTCTAGAAATTTGTTTGTTTCTCGATTATTTATCATTATTGATTTTTTTCTCTCTTTCCAGGTAAGTGTGTCCATCAAGCACTTCCGTAGAACCGGTATCGTAAGTTAAGGATTTCAGGTTCGGTTATCTGTCACTTTTTATATATATTTTTAGATTTGACCTTTTCAAAGTAGCGACAAACTTCCGTTTTCGATTTCTATACACACACACGTACACACACATAGACACTTACACACACTCACTCACTCACTCACTCACACTCACTCTCACTCTCACTCACTTTAATACACACACACGCGCACGCACACACACACACACACACACACACACACACACACACACACACACACACACACACACACACACACACACACACACACACACACACACACACACACACACACACCAACTTTATACAATAAGACCGAAAAAAGAACAGCAAATCCTGAGAGCGTAGTTGACAGCGGAAGGCAGCATCATGCATTTCTAACTCCGCGGCTGTCATTGAGTGACAGTTCCTTGTATATCACATTTAAATGAATCGAGAAACACTGCATGCTGATTACATTTATTAGATACAAATTATTTTTTTTATCGAAATACCATCTGGAATACGTTATTGTCTGTTGATCATTAAGAAGAAAAAAATCTTGGGTACACGGTTACAGAATTTGTGCATCCACAGTTGAACTTTATGACTATATTCTTTGAGATTTAAGTGGCCATTTTGTAAGTTTAATTCCACTTCTCAACTTGATCAATTACTCATGAGTTCTCCATTTGACCGACGGAAACCTCTCTCCTCTTTCTTCATTGCACACTCTATACGCCCATCCTCATCGTAGTGCTTTTGATTTTGTATTTATTGGGAAATGCATCACCTCAAGTCAAATCTTCAAGAATGGGGCGCATATTTTGACGATGCTCCTTTTCCAACCCTTACTTACCCTGCATTATTACTTAACTAGTTTGATTCATCTTAAAGTCACAATCGTCTTTCAGGGAAAATATTATTATGAATATGTGACTTTTTGTCACCTGCAGACAAGTAATCCTTTGCGCGCCAGATGATGTGTCTGTGCTCCGCCCATTCCCACCCATCTTCTCACACACCCACTTTCCCCAACTCGTGTTTGTTTAGGTACTAGCCGCTCCAAGGTACTCGCGTCCATGGCTCGCATGTGTGGCTTTCTAGTCGCGTTTGAAATGCCTCTTGATATGGAAACAATCTCATTCATTGTGTATTTCGAGTGTTTCGCTCAATGCCTTCTACGCGAGGAGGGCGGGGCAGTGGACGACTGGACGTGCGGGGGAGCGAATACGTCTTGGGAGTTTTGGTCTGATTAAGTGTCAGCTGATGACTTTTGTCATGCTGTGGCAAGCCAAAGCTTCTCGTCCAAGTTTTTTTTTAATCATTTGTGCGCCTTCCCAATTTCCAAACTTCTCGGTCCTATAGTCATTCTCGCTGCCTACGAAATTCCCCACCCGTTATATATATGTGTGTGTGTGTGTGTATGTGTGTGTTATGGCATCCAAACTAAATCAGAAGTGTGCCATAGGCTGCACGTCCATTATTATTATTATTATTATTATTATTATTATTATTATTATTATATCCACCTAACGAATGACTGAAAACAAGGTTAATTAAATAATCTCAGTATATTAAGGTTAGTAACAAATGCGTATCACTGCACACAATGTTCGATCATTATAATTATTCTATGCCAGAGCCTTAATGATCTAGAAACTCAAAGCAACTTCACGTCATGAAGTTCTCGGTCTTTCATCCGAGCGGCAGTGTTGACTCAGGAGCACTTTGTGGGTTGCGGGACGGCCAGGGGGGAGCGGGTATCAGCCTCGCTATAGCAATCGTCAAAGGAGCGAGGCGTCTTTGAAGTCTGTGTCAGGCGTCTGTCAAGAGTAATGTTAAGTGCAGTGTTACGCGTCATTCTGTTTGAACCATGAATTTGGTTTTCAGTCGCATCAAAATAAAGCTTTTCTTCTACTGAAATATCGATGTCTAAAGTGAATGAGTTAATTAATCATTAGACAGCAAAGTCTGACACGCCTTTTCCACAAAGATGTGAAATTAGAGCCCAGTCTATTCTCTGGCACTAGCAAGGCATAAGATGCAAGTGTTGTCTTTTGACGAATATATTTGCTGATCGTTACGAACTTTATATTTATTTTACTTTATGTACTGGTACTTTTTGTTTGAACTCTTGTCTTTTACTGGATTTTTTCGCCATCTTATCCAGTATCTAAGGTCGCGCTCAGTGGGCTCGTTTTTCTCAGATTTGGGTGTTTTATGTATTGGATTTGGTGTACTTTTTGAGTCAAGTGAATGGAGACTTTGACGAATAACTCCCGTCAACGCTCCTAGTCTCGGGGCAGTCGGAAGCATTGCTACTTCAGTTTAATGTGCCACGTATTAATCCATGGCCACAGGAGGGTCCCATAACAAATCTTGTACTGATTCTGTGTGAAAACCTAGATAAAGTGTTAATGTAGGCTGCTTCTTGTCATCTTGACTTCTTGCAGAGGTTGCTTCGCAGTAAATAGATACAAATTGATGGCGCTCGGTTGATCAAGATTTAGCAAAAAAGGGATTTTAGTGCTGTGTTTATATGCATTCATATTCACAATTTGCTATATTTCTGACAAGAAGGATACATTTAAAGCAATTTTATCAGTCGAAAGTTCATTAACTGCATATCCCTTACTCATCTTTTAAACTCATTTTGTCATGATCGTTAAATAAAGACACAATTGCAAATGTCTTTAAAATGATACGAGCCACAGTTTTCATTCCTGGGTAATCTGCCAAAGCTGCCAACTCTTGCGAGATCAGCGTCAGTGTCTGATACTCCCCGTGCCCTTCATTCAAGCGTCACCAGATGGAGTCTGCGGTGAATGGTCAGTGCGAGGGTTTTTGCTTAGCCTGTCCGTGACAGTTCCGATCCGTGAGTGATATTTTTGGCATAAAAACAAGCAAATCGAATTGTTATTTCACACCTGTAATAGCACACACTGTCTTTCATTGCTGTGTTGTGTAAAATTAAATTTTGATTTGTTGTTTCCCTGCGATGGTCAATCTTGGCCGAAAATGTAAACAAATCGCATGTGCGTGGACGCGAAGACTGGCTGTCTGCTGCATTGCAGTTGCAAGTGACGTGGACTTCATGAGAATACTAACAGCAACTTTGAGTTATTGTTATTGGTAGTTATTGGAAGACTCTGTAGGCGTTACAACACACATACACACACACACCATGAAGGGTATAACACATCATGCAACATATTTTCATCAGCAAAATGTTCCCTTCCTGGGCTTCAACTCCGACTCGCCATCTTAAAACCAAGACATGTTTTCTCTCACTGCCAATTTCAGAGCTGTCTTCAATTGATGTTCTCGTATTTCCTTTTTGAAATGCGGAGTGATCCTACTCTTCTTTGTTTTTGATACCGTACACGTTTTTGTGCATAGATACAATGTAACATAGATTGCTGAATAAAAACACTATTTGAGGGTATGTTATTATATAAGCGAGATTATCTACATGATTTATTTCATGTTGTTTTAACCATGGAGTTTCCAGAGTAAATAATTCATGATGATTATAAAAGGGGAATGAATCAATAGTTAAATACCTATTTAAAAAGTTTATTGACGAAGGAAAAACTGGGTTACGCATTTTACAGTGCCTCCAAGAGGTGCACAGGTACGCCGAAAGAGACTGCGCGTGAATCCGCGTAACCTGTTCCAACGCGTCGACAGAATCATTCGATTAAGGCGTCTGCCGACCGAGGGGAGAAGCGTCGTGTGGTACCATAACCCAGAGGTGTCTGGTGACCTGCAAATGTTTAGGTTCTCACTCTCACTCTCTCTCTCTCCCTCCCTCTCTCTCTCTCTCTCTCTCTCTCTCTCTCTCTC
Source organism: Penaeus japonicus (assembly GCF_977035675.1). Classification (NCBI taxonomy): domain Eukaryota; kingdom Metazoa; phylum Arthropoda; class Malacostraca; order Decapoda; family Penaeidae; genus Penaeus; species Penaeus japonicus. Next base: position 927,663 of record NW_028234410.1, read on the forward strand.
TCTCTCTCTCTCTCTCTCTCTCTCTCTCTCTCTCTCTCTCTCTCTCTCTCTCTCTCACTCACTTTCACTCTCCCTCCTCCCCTCTCCCTCCTCCTCTTCCTCTTCCCCTTCCTCTTTCTTCAGGATATGATCAGGGCTCGAAACCCATGGTAATTGTAACCATTATCACCATGGGGAGCGGAATCGTGTTCAAGTTTTCTAAAAGTCCTTATAAGCTAAATTAACGAAGAGAGCGTTGCGTTATAAAAGCAACCGGAAGTGAATTTCCGTGGCTGAGGGTTTTCGGAACGTCAATAAGCGGGCAGGGTGGGCGGGCGGGCGCCCCGTACTTTTCCAACAGTTTCTGCGTGACTCCTGTTTTTCTTTGCCATCGGCCGCCTAGCCTACTTTTTGCCCAGACTTTATGTTTGGTCTTTTGCATTCACAATATATAAATGACTTTCTTATGTAGAACTTAATTAATTGTAAACCGTAAAAATATTGTGATTGTACGTCTGCATACATTCTGCATATATACATAAATACACTTTGCACATACGCAGAGATCCGCATCTTCATATAACGATTCGAGTGAATTGAAAGGAAGCTCTGGAAGCGCATAGCTCCGCCGGAGCGAGAACCCGTACTGCGCGATTCTTCCGGTGGAAACACGACGGGGACGGTGGCAGAAGCGGAAGCAGCGTATTAAGAGTTGGGAACCTTGTATGGAGGCAACAGAGACAGTTCACAGCGGGTAGAAACGGAAAGGCAACAACAAGAGCATTTTTGAACTGGTAAAATCGTGAGCGGTTGATCGTGTAGTGAACTGTTTTGTTATTATTATTTTTTGCATAGTTCTCTGCATAACAATCAACCAGACTTTCTTTGCAGACTGTGTTATATACCAGCAGCAGGCAGATTTATTCCATATATATTTTTTGCAGTCAAACGGGAAGGGGACTTTCAAAATCTTGAGATTATAAGCCTAGTGGATTTTCTTATTATTCGGCATATGCATTTGGTTATTCATCTTACGCATAATTGTAGTTTGACAGTCGTACATTTGTGGCTAATTTTGAAATCTCAGTTCGGGAAAAGATTGTATATAAATGCACATGTGTGTTGTATATATATATATATATATATATATATATATATATATATGTATATATATATATATATATGTATTTGTGTTGTGTGTGTGTGTGTGTGTGTGTGTGTGTGTGTGTGTGTGTGTGTGTGTGTGTGTGTGTGTGTGTGTGTGTGTGTGTGTATGTGTGTGTGTGTGTGTGTGTGTATGTGTGTATATATATATATGTATGTATGTATGTATGTATATTACGCACATATACACACATACAAATATACACATATATACACATATACACATAATATACATATATATATTATATATATATATATATGTGTATGTGTGTGTGTGTGTACTTACGCACACACACTCACACACACACACACACACACACACACACACACACACACACACACACACATGTGTGTGTGTAATATATATTAATATAATAATATATATATATAATATATATATATATAATATATATTTGTGTGTGTGTGTGTGTGTGTATGTGTGTGTGTGTGTGTGTGTGTGTGTGTATGTAATATATATATATATAATATATATATATATATATATATATATATATATATATATATATATTATATATATAATACATATATATATATATATATATATATATATATATATATATATCATTCATGAAAATTGAAACCAGTTAATAAGCATTCTTTATGATCGAGGAAATTGTAGAAATCCGGCTCAGAAAACAATTAGTTTATTTTCCACATAAAAGAGTGACCTCAACGGATGCGTCCCTTGTTTTCGCGTTCCAGTCACTCACGTGACTTCAGTCAGGCTTGCCAACCGAAAAAAAATCATTGTTTTGATGGTATTGTAACCGAAAGTAAAGTTGTTGTTGTTTTTAGTAAATACCGTTGTCTATTTTATATGTATGTTTACAGTAGGACTGTTATACAGTACAAAATATATGACCTGATAAGAGAAAGGTTGGTCAGCTTGCTTACGCTTACGGTACGAGTAGAGGAAGTTGTGGTGACTCACAGGAACCGAGGAAGTTATACTCCGAGCATATCGCTGGTCCGGTACTATGACGACCTCTTTTAAAAATGATATAAAACGGCGTGAATATACAGATTGACCATAACGGCGAAAGCTTTGTTGGTTTATCTAGTGAAGTGAAGTTACTGCAGAAGATATCTGGAACGGAAGGAAGACGACGATTTCATTTTAAATCGAGGCGGTTCCTGGAGTTACCTGACCTTAATTTTGTACCAGTAATTTCCACATCCTAAGGAAGGAAGGAAGGAAAGTTTAAATGGTGAAAAGGGAGATAAACATTAAAGGTCCATGGTAATAGAATTCGCCGGTGACGTTTTATAATGTATATTTTTATTGGAGATATATTTTTCAACAAGCACGTACATCACACGCAGTTTTTGCTTACTGGATTCTTTTATATTTGCGGGAACGCTCCTCCGCTCTCGCATCTGCGATTAGAATCTAAACTCAGTTATTTGAGACTGACTATGTAAGTGCATGTGTATGTGTGTGTGTGTGTGTGTGTGTGTGTGTGTGTGTGTGTGTGTGTGTTTGTATTTGTGAGAGAGAGTGAGTATGACACACCCACGCACACTTATATATCTGTGCACACTTGAATGCTTCTCCCTTCCCTTCCCTGCTCCCCTCACACCTGGCTGACACTTGTGTGAACACCTGACAGGTGGTATGACGCAGGCCAAAGTAGTTCCTGTGCATCCATCCTTCTCATCCACCCACGCTAAGGAAATCCGTTTCCACTGAACCCACAAATCTTTGTTATACTCACACTACCCATCATCAACGGAATAACCGCCTTATGTAGTATATCTGTAATGTTTTCATGTCTCATGCACAGCTGTTCTTTATAGATTGCATAGCTTAGCATATGGTAGTCAGAGCAGGCACGCACACACACCCACACGCATTCACATACATGCATATATACACACCCACACGCATTCACATACATGCATATATACACATACACACGCATACACATGGAAATATGGTTATTTTCGGCACTCATCTAAAATATAGGTGCCAATCTGCCGAGCGACGTAGACGCGTCACCAGTGCCTCTCATGCTCTGTTGTTGCCTATGAAAGGTGTCTCTGTTGCGAGGTTTTTTCGCATTGCTAATTGGAATGGCATCTTCCTGTTTCCACCGACTGGTCGCCATTTACAAATTATTGAGCTATTGAGAAAATTACGTTGAAAGACGTAACATGTATACCTTCGAAGTTGTTGTATATGACATATACACATACAAGTAGTAGAGGCTGCTTGTCGAGTCTTGGAGGAACCGGAAGCTGTGGCGCGGAGGCTGCTCAGTGGTGCGTGCTCCGCCGCCGCTCCTCCCCACTTCCGCTGATGCTTACCTTCCTGTGCGCTACCGGCGCGGCGGCGGCGGCGGCGGCCGGCCTCGCACGGCGCTCCTGCGGCTGCCTGCCGGGGCTGTCTTGCTTTATGAGCTTCTATTGTTATTAGTATTACTTTTATCGATATTATTATCACCATTATTTTAGTTAGAATCATCACGATTGGTTTTGTTAACATTGCCGTTATTGTTTTTATTGTAATTATTTATTATTATTATTATTATTATTATTATTATTATTATTATTATTGCTGTTGTTTATCATTTTACTACTACTATCTGCATTATATATTCATGATATTCATTATTATTATCAGCCAAGCAGCCCAAGCTGAAAAGGTCTGAATGAGAAAGGGGGCAAAAGGGACGATTTGAATCAGTTGTATTTTGTCTCTTCCTTTGAAATACTGATCTGGTCTTTGTTGATGTGCTCTGCTGTCTTCTCTGGAATAGTTTTATTTATTTATTTACCGGATATTTCTCTCGCCTGTGAGGAAGGAGAGCGAGAGAGAGAGAAAGAATGAGGGAGAAAGGAGAGCTAGAAAGGAAGAGTAAGGAAGGAGAGCGAGAGAGAGGCAGCGAGGAAAGAGAGCGAGAGAGAGGTAGCGAGGAAGGAGAGCGAGAGAAAGTGAGAAAGGAGAGCTGGGAAGGAAGAGGGAGGAAGGAGAATGAGAGAAAAAGAGTGAGGAAAGAGAGCGAGAGAAAGGCAGCGATGAATGAGAGCGAGAGAGTGAGAGTGAGGAAAGAGAGCGAGAGAGGCAGTGAGGAAGGAGAGCGAGAGAGGCAGTGAGCAAGGAGAGCGAGAGAGACAGAGAGGAAGGAGAGCGAGAGAGGCAGTGAGCAAGGAGAGCGAGAGAGACAGAGAGGAAGGAGAGCGAGAGAGGCAGTGAGCAAGGAGAGCGAGAGAGACAGAGAGGAAGGAGAGCGAGAGAGACAGAGAGGAAGGAGAGCGAGAGAGAGACAGTGAGGATGGAGAGTGAGAGAGCGAGGGTGTGAGCGCGCGCGGTTGTTAGTTCCGCCACGTCGGCCGCACGTCGGCGTGGCTGTGCTGTGTTCCCCTTCAGTGCGCGGAGACGTCCTGCGGCAACCGCCGGCCACCACTCGGATTTTTTAACATTATTCGTGTCATTCTCTTGGTGCTTCTTTTTGGTGGTTGCCTTCGTATTGATAGCGATGGTTATACAAATAAAATTGAATGATAATCGTTAATAGTTACACTGTAATTATTATTTTTATTATTATCGTTGCAGTTATTATTGTTATTATTAAATCTATTATCAGTGATTATTACTGCCGCTGCTTCTTCCCATTATTATAATTTATTATCACTGCTTTTATTACCACTACTACTATTACTACTACTACTGATGCTGCCGACTCATCTGTCTCTGCACAGCTACTTCTTAAGAATGGCAATACTTATTACTGAACCCGGAGCATACCTACTGCGTAATACGTTTAATTTGCAACAGATCCGCGTTCTTATGCGACGCGCAGCGACCGCTTGTTCGCCTGAGAGGCAGGCAGTCTTCAGGGCTTGACGGCCGGGTTTCTCCCAGGCACAGGGGGCACACAGAGGAAGCGAGAACGGCAGCGACGCCTCACTCTGGCCCCTTAGTGGCCTTACCTAGGAGCCTTGAGAGTGAGAGGGAGAGAGAAAGAGGGAGAGAGGGAGAAGGAGAAGGAGAAGGAGAAGGAGAAGGAGAGGGAGAAGGAGAAGGAGAAGGAGAAGGAGAAGGAGAGGAGAAGGAGAGGGAGAAGGAGAAGGAGAGGGAGAGGGAGAGGAAGGGATAGAGAGAGAGAGAGAGAGAGAGAGAGAGAGAGAGAGAGAGAGAGAGAGAGAGAGAGAGAGAGAGAGAGAGAGAGAGAGAGAGAGACTTGGAGTATCTTTTGGAATCTATATGGTTACGTGGTATAGTATGCCAACACAAGCCCACATTACCGCATCATCTCTTAACATTCTGAATATCCTATTTACTCACAGTCTTTTCATGTAGTCATATTTGTAATTTTTTTGAAGCTCTGATCACATTCTTTCGCGTGTATGCTTCTTATCTTCAGTTAGACGACTGAGGTGCCCTTGCTCCCAGTCTCCTCATTCAGCGCTTATGTGCATCCCTTTCTTTCAGCATGCCCTCTCAAACCCGCTCAAGAACCCTCACAGTCCAAATGGCACACGTCTGTGATGTCCCCTTTTATCACACCTTTTTTCGCCATCTTTCTTCAAGACACTTCTTTCCGAAAGCCATTTTTGTGGGGTGCTTTGACGCTGGCTGTATTGATTGCAATGTAATATGAATGGTTGGGTTCATTGCCTTGCAATGTTGTGGGGAAGGGATTCGCAAAACGCCTTTCTGGTCTCAGCATGGCTTGTCTTGATTTTCCATTGGGTGACTGCTATGTTTGTGCGGACATCAACAAATTGTTCTCACGTCACCTGTCTCAGAGGTCTTTGAAACCACTGCATGCTCTTTTCTTCACTAGGAATTTTGTAAAGCCAATCTCCTTTCCTCGATAACCTATCTCAGGCCATTCCTTAGTTACGATGAACCTTTTGCCATGACTTTCGAAGTCTCTAAATCAGCAAGCAGTCTACTGCCTTCTAACTTACCTTAACTCCTCTCTTCTCTCCTTTCCTACAAAGTCATTCTCTGCCCTTTCTCCCACTCGTTTCTATTTACTAAACATCGCTCAGCAATGCTTCACACAATTCTTTCATACTTAATTTCATGTGTATCACTTCTTTTAATCGGTTAAGTTAAGTTCAATAAACAGTTTCTTCTTGTCCCTTCATCTATACCTAATTCCCTCCCCTCTGTGTCATTACAGGATGCACAATTCCAGCCCTTTAGTTGCATAAACAATTTTTAATCGTTGTTACATTTGCAAACATGTTTATGTTTTTCACTGAAGAAGCTTATTTTTCTTATGAACTGTTAAAGTGTACAAAGAACTGAAGCATTTCATGGAATTCTGATCTCGCATCTGGGGTAGTTTTCCATCCTCCCATCTCGGCAGAGTTGGATTAAAAGCTTTCCATTTTATCCGCTCCGAAGCAATTGCTAACCCGTTGTCTCCACACTCCATTTGCCATGATGTTTCTCATCTGCTACGATAGCATCTGCTTCCTGTATAGCTGTGCGATGAACCGCTCACCAGTTTGCTGGGTCCTTCGAAAGTCGAGAACGATTCTCTATTATTATTACTCTGACTAATATCATCTTTACCTTCATCATTGTTATTTTTCTTTTCTTATTATTATGCGTAGTCTTGCTCTACCAATAGTAATAATAACCCTTTGTCATCCTTTCCAACTTCTGGCCTCCACCTCTGTAACTTCCTTGTCTTCCAAAGGTGGGTCCAAAGATCTTCGTAAGTGAGGGTTGCTTTTTTTAACCTAAATTTCATCTTATGCCTCACCTTAGTTTGGCCCATCTTTCCATGTATAAGAAAAGGAAGCGTCGTTTGTGGTGGCAGGATCTGTTTGATCCCCTGAATGATAAAACAAATTCTGTCTTCAAGGTATAGACTTCACTTGCTTTCTTGCAGATTGGTATATTAGGAAGCACAGACTTTTAGCTTTCCAAAAGTTATTATCGTTAAGTAACTATATAATCATGTTTCATCAAAATAACCAGGAAATTAGTTCCAAATTGGCAGGACGTTGATCCACACATATATGCACACGCACACGCACACACCCGCACGCGCGCGCGTACAAGTGTTCAAATGTTCCTTGTCATGTCATTCACTATTAAGTCTTGCTATTGACGTTGTGGCGTTGACGTTGGGCATACAGGGGAATATTTGAATCTTGAACAGTCGATTTGGGTGATGCCACGGGAAGCATTGGATGGCATTTGCCTGAGCGGTTTAGATGCCTTCCGTTCTTCCCGAGCTAATAACCTTCATAAACATTAAAGTGAAAGCTAAGTTAGGTTCTGGGTATTTAAGAAAGGTATTCGTGTGATACGTGTGTTTTTCTTTAAAGAAAACATTCAGACTTGGTTGTAATGCACTTTGAAACACTGCATAATCAAGTCAAGTCTATACAAGTGCAATTTCGGTGCATCGTCTAAAGGCCAGAATGATCGTTTATCATCACTATATGTGTTGTGTGGGTATCAGACGAAGACACTTTATGCTTTATGTCGCCATTAGTGTTTCTCTTTTGTAAATCTCTCTGCCGATGACGAAATTCAAACACATCTAGAACCATGCAGGACACCGGTCGACAGATCTGACGGGTAGAGTAGTTGCAGCTGGAGCAGCTTCAGTGGAAGAACTGTTTTATTCTTAAGCTCAAACGGACTGTTATGACAGTTTCAGAAAAAACTACGATTTTGCAAGTCATTTGTACAATGAAAAATGAATTTGTATGCTGTTCATCTACTCCTTAGAACTTCAGCTGCGCGCTGAAATTACTGGGATGTTATGAAATTTTCCTCTGAATTTTCTATGCAGCCTTTTTCTTTTATTATAGTCTGATTAACTTACTGTTCATAGTACCATCTTGTACGTAATACAAAGGATGGGTCTCATTTTAGATACGCTTATTTCATTAATGAGAAACTCTAACTTACTAGTTGTGTACCAGGGTTAAGATGGCTGTGGTTACCTTGAACTCATGCGAAGGTTTATCCTTCAGAGTCGTAGAAATATTCACATAAATTATATTGCAATATATATTCAAGGTGCAGAACAGTTGTGTTATGGAGACGTTTGGCAGATAACGAACCACCCTTGGGATAAATAGAGATTAGATGCGCAACCCGTGCAAGTATTTAGTAACAGCAGTGTCACCAATCAAATCATGTGATGTAAACACCAAAAGGAACAAATTTCCAGCTGCTGATAGTGGTTGATGCTCTCCACGGTGTCCCCCCTGTGCCTCAGCTCAGGACCCCCTAGTGCGGGACATACCTTTGTCGCCAGCCACGTTCTGCCTTACCTTACGTCAGCCGTCTGTCCAGCCCAGCATTCTCACCCTTACTTTATCTAATCCTAGTATTCCAACTTTACTGATTTTGATTTTTTGTAACGCAAATATTGTGTAAATGGTCGGATTTATCCTCCCGTAAAGATGGATTGATTGCTTGGATATAATGTCATAGGAGATTCTTTCACTCCACCATCACCGGGAAGTGTTCCTTTTCGTTAAAGTGGTGTACTTTACCGACCGTTTTCTTGCATCCTTCCGACTTCACTATGCACTACACTACGTCACTCCACCTGAAGGTCTTTAAGGGTGATCCCTTGGGCAAAGCATCACCGATGTGCAAGTTTTTCAAGCCGAGATAAGTACGAAATCATTGGGCACATACCTTAAACTGACATTCGGGAACATACATAAAATATGAGACGGCCCCTATATTCGCCCATATATTTACTACGGACGCCCAAGCCATGAATTATCCGGAAGGAATTTACGAATATTAGTTTTTATTTTAATGAACTTGACTTTACGCGTTGGCTAACTGTTTCACAACACTTTCTGCACCGTACGAATACTAGGCGAGAATTTAAAACAGTGTTTCGTAAGAGTAATGGTAGTCATAAGAATTTACTATTAGTCGGTCATCCTTGGTCACCTGATCGCATAAATGCGTCCCATGAACAGAGAGAAAGAGACAGACAGACAGACAGACAGACAGACAGAGACAGAGAGATATGCATCCCAAGTTTTATAAGGTATATATGTAATTTATATTCCTCGTTAAAAACTATATATATCGTACGGCTTTAGGTTCAAGTATTCTTTTGTGGTTTTGAATGTTAACTCTCCTCTGTATCCAGTTGTCCTGAACCATTGCTTATATGCTGCTAGACGAAACCAATAGTCATTCGGTTCGCCGCGTTATATCGAGCGGGGGGAGGGAGGTACTGGGAAGGCCCCGGTACTGAGCCATAAACCTCCCGACGAAGCCGAAACGTCTTGTACTGTTTGTCCCGCGGGATGTTTATGGCCCCGCGGAGCCGTGTCCACCACCCAGGGGGAGGGACTGCGAAAAGAGAAGAGTATGGGCGGAGGGGAGGAGGGAAAAGGAGAGCGAAGGATTAGGTAGAGAAGAGACACAGACACAGACAGAGAATTAAAATCTATACTACATTTATATCTACACGCTTTGTTTATATCATATCAATTCGTATGAACCTTCAACCAAACTGTATGAAAAAAATAAATGCTGAAGCTTGATTCACATTGTATAAGTACAAGAAGCTACACACACACACACACACACACACACACACACACACACACACACACACACACACACACACACACACACACACACACACACACACGTGTTTGTTTGTTTGTTTGTTTATTGTGTGATGCTTAGGAGGAGGAGGATCCCTTCATCATATTCCAGGATTTCTTCATTCTTTGATAGTTCACCTGTTTATAATACTGCCGAAGACTTTTCATAAATCCGAGCCGCTGTTCATTGTAGTTGAAGGCAGCCGCGTTCCTTCTAAGTACGCGCGCCCATCAATCAGACTTTATGATAGCGAGCTGCCTAAGGTTTCTCTCTCTGCGTGTTTATTGAATTTCTCACCTGACCCGGAGCTCCGTAGGGGCGCCTCGGGAATCGTGACTTCCCGTGGCGTGGCGGAGGAGCGCCAAGAAAGGAGGAGGATGTGCTAGCCGAGAAAAGGAAGGCCAAAGGATGCTACGGGAGAAAAGGGAAGGCCAAAGCATGTTGTCTGAGATAATGGAAAGCCAAAGAGTTCTGCAAGAGAAAAGGCAAGGGCGAACGATGCTGCTGGAAAAAAGGCAGGCCGACGGATGTGGCAGGCAAAACGGGAAGGATGTTATAGCAGAAGAAGAGAAGGTCAAAGGATGTTACAGGACAAAAGAGAGGGCCAACGATGTTACAAAAGAAAAGGAAAGCCAAAAGATAATTTAGGAGATAATGGAAGAAAGCGTTGGTGTTCAAGGAAGTGGCTGCAACGGTCGTCTGTTAGACAGTTGACTTGGTAGACAGATTTTAATATATATTTTTTTATTTTACTACTCCTTTGACCCTCCAGGAGGTTTCGCAATGGAGGTAGTAGTAACTCACATTACGGCCAAAGTTGCAGTTAGATTCAATCTTTAATTGGTCAAAAGATTTCAATGGTAGCACAAGTAGATATCTTCGGACGTTGCCTTACTTCAGTTCTGGTTCTTTAAATCAATCATTTGTATGTTTTCGATGCAAATAGAAGTTTAAAGAATAAAATTTGACGAAATCTTCCTGGCATCATGAGGAAGGCAGGATTTGAACTGATTTTCCATTAAAACAGGATTTTTCAGAACCTTTGAGGGTATTCTCTGAAATTTATTGACTGAAAGTCATACTTTTAGCAACGAGGCAATGTCAAGTTAAATACCGATAAAGGAAAGATGTGTTTGGCTGCTTTAGACGATCCACGATGGGAGCTCAGCGAAAATTTTTTCCAGCTAACTAGATGTAATCGCCTTGCACAGTTAATGAAGAGTTAATGAAGGATACACCGATAAAGATTTGTGTCTGTACCTGTCACAGCCGCGGTACGGTATACATGACGGTGCATGGTGAATTTGGGATTTTGCAACGATTAGTCCAGACATATTTTTTGTGTCTTGTTTATGTTCCGGGATTTCTTAGATGTTTCTCTCTGTTCTTGGAATGTTTATGTATTTTGTAATCGTAAGAGAGAATTGTTATGATATTTCGAAAAGTTACTGGAAGCATTCCCGAAGCCAGGGATACCTTCCGTTGAGTTTATGTGTGTAGAAGGTCGTAGTAAGAATATTTGTAGAAGGTTTCCTAATTTCAAAATCATTTTCAGGCAATAGCGTCGTAGAAGGAGAATTTCGAATCATCAATCAGAATTTCTGGCGGGGGCTGGAAGACCCTGCGTCGGAGGAGTACAAGGCGATGGCCCAGTCCATAGAGAGAGAGGTGAGTGCGTGGGCGTTCGTGCGTGCGTGTATTTGCAGAAACCAGCTTGTTTTTTGTCGTCAATTAAAGATGTAGGAAGCTAGGAAATGCCTTTAAGATTTCTTACAGTATTGATAATGTTTTAATATTTTGTAAGAATAACGGAAACTGAGTGTAATAGTTATAGTGATAAATGTAATGATTATATCAAT
>NW_028234410.1:944254-954254 GCF_977035675.1 Penaeus japonicus
TGTGAGATGCTGTGTAGATCAATGCTGTAAGACAATAAATCTTCAATATCACTGGGTCACATATAATTTTCTGCTTTATGAACACCAGTACACATTTTGTTGTGTAATTCTCACATCTCTGCACTGTAGAAGCCAAGAATATTCCTTCTATAAGTTTGGTAGACTGATATTTCTCAATATATTATTAATTCACTCCATGCTTATAATTTCCAAGTTGATATTCCATTGATCGACATGCCCAGCGTACCCCGTCTCAGACTGCGAGAAGTAAGAGATTCGTTCATCAAGCTCCTCTCTCTTTCCACTAGTCCTTTTTACCCTTTTAGCATATAGCATAGACTTTAAGAATACTTACCACCACCAGTCCTTGTATTGTAATTTGAACTGATGATGTTAAGATAAATGGTTTAAGAGGAATGAGTAGACTTAACTATGCACGTTGCTTGAATATGCATGAAAATTTTGTTTGTGTCTGTGCTGCTATGCTCCCTAAATTCTTTTTATTTTATTGATTTACTTTTTCTTTCTTTCTGCATGATAAATTTGGATATGGTTTTGCATCATAGTTAAACAAACAAGAAGAGGTAAGTATTTAAATCCAATTGCACAATAGAGTATGGTATATTCAGTTTTAAACATTGTCATGTTAGCCTTAATATCAAGAAATCTTTATGAATAATACTGCATGATGGATATTAACATTAACATTTTTTTTCATTTTCTTTGCTAACATCTTGTTGCTTACTGAATGGAAAGGGGATAGCCAGTGTAAGTGTTTAAATGTTATAACTTGTTATATAACTGGCTTCTTCTTCCTTTTCTTCATTTTATCTTATATGTGTTTCTCCCCTCTTCTGCACTGTTACTTTCCTTAACCTCAAAAACATCACGATGGCGGATCTCAAGTCTCAGCGTTTGACGGGTGCCTGTGTATGTTTTCAGTGTGCCCCAATCCTGACTCTCAGTTTACTTGCCGCAGCAGTCAGTGTATCCCCAAACAGCAATTCTGCGACGGGCTGGAGGACTGCAGGGATGGGTCAGATGAACCCTTCGGTTGTACTGGACAGTGCCAAGCCAACGAGCATCAGTGTGGGTAAGTTATCCTAGTATGCATAGTCTGAAACAGATTCGCATAATGATATTACCTGCATGAACTGAGATGAAAACAGACAATTGATGCATTTTGGTAATATGTATCATTATTTCATATGAATGTACCAGCATTATAGGCATATGTAAAATGCTTCCCATCAAGTGATATAGTTTCATGCTTACAACTACAAAGTAATGAAAAGGCAAATATTTTTTTATGTTTACAAGATGGCACATCATTTATTTTGGTATGTTATCAGTACACTAAACCTTTGTTGTATTTTTAACTGAAGTTTTGCTGTTGTAACTTTTTTTTTTTTTTTTTTTTTTTTTTTTTAAATCATAAACTTTTTGTATTATATTTACTTGTCTTTTGATTACAGTTTCAGTTTCTAAACTTCTGGATCAGTTTAAATACATCCAAGTTCAATAAGTCAACAAATTCATTTCACCCAAGTAACACCAAAAGTGAATTTTCTCATGGCAGTATATTTATAATGTCAATATGTAGTCTAAAGTTTTTTACATATGGTTTTTATAGTTAAGGCTGGATTGATAAAATTGTTTTGCATGTCTGGAATAGTTACTTAAATTTCATGTTGAAAGATTATGTTAAATAGTTGTTTCAATGGATTGATGATATTTGTAAGGGTAAGCTCGCTGGGCAAGAACAACAGCAAGAAAAAAGACATCAGTTGTATTTATCAGTGATTTTACTTGTGTGAAAATTTATGATTATCATTGTTGTTCTTATAATTTTTTTGTATATATATATTTATAACCATTGTTGTAAATTTTATAATATTATTGCCATCTTCATCATCATCATCATTGTCATCAGCTTTATCTTCTCATCATTATTATTTACATATATTTATACATACACATAGATATGAATATCACAACACCACAGTAAGATTTGAAATTATGTAAAAGAACATTGCCATGAGAAAAAAGGAAAATATTGATTGTGTCTATATACCCTAATGTCTGCTTGTATTGCAGGAACGGTCGATGCATCGCAACATCCGCCATCTGTGATGGTAGGGACACGTGTGGCGACGCCAGTGATGAACAGAACTGCAATCGGCCTTTCTTCTCTCTCACACCGGGAGCGGGAACTACTATCATAAATTCTCCAAACTGGGCAGAGAATTCCACTCTTCTTCCTACAAAATCACATAATACGACTACTGTGAGAACAGATCGCCTTTGGTTACTCCACCTTAAAGGGATCAACAGCACAAAAGTAGAAAGCTCCACAATAGAAAATATTTTTACTTCCCCTGAGGGTCAAAATGATAGTGATTACACACCTCGAATAAATGTAAATGAACCACTGCACAGACAGGAGAATGACTCGTTCCCCAACACAACAGCTTCAGAAGATTATCACAAAGGACAACACAGAGATGGACACTCAGTAAAACATGAAAGCAGAAGTAAAAATAAATCTGCCAATGTAGAAAGAGGTTGGAGACGAACAGCACAAATAATGCCTAATTTAGAAGACTTTATAAACACTTTTGCCAAGTCAGAAGAAAGTGAATTTATGCCTGAAACTCAGACATGAATATGACCAGACTGGTGCTTCATTGGGTCAGAGTATTATAGAAAGAGGACAGGAGAGAATTGTCATTGCAATTTGCAATATGGATATGCAGGGTAATGATAGAACATCTTACGGATTACATATTAATATTCCCCTTGAAAGAGAGCTTGACTGATACTGTGCTATCATTTATAAGATAGGAATACAGTATGTAAATGTATGAGAGTAAATGATAATTTTATAATAAATTTTTTTAAATAATGAAATAATATGTACAGTATATTAAGATTGTCAAAGTCAGCTGCTATTTTAGTATGTCAATGTTACAAGATAAAGAAGTATATTGTATCACAATGCCGATGTTGATGTTGTGAGAGGAGAGTCCTTTTTGTATATCTAGTTGAGAAATACCAAAGATTGTATGTATATTTTGTCCTTGTTAGGGCCTTATGATGTTATCTAGTCTGTATGAGATGTACTTACCACTTTGTTTGTAAAACCTTGTATTGGGATCAGCCATTTAAGTGAGGTTAATTTAGAATATCTTACAAGCATTGCACTTAAAAGCCAATGATTTCCATATAAAGGTTTTGGTTGAAATTTCTCAACATATTTTAAATATTGTAAGGGAATGTATGGATGGTATTTGATGTAACTGAAACCTAGACTTTGGGTTCTGTTCCCCTTCCTTGCCATTATGTATTTTAGTGATATGTTTGTTCCATTTAACTTTTCTTCACTAGCCTCTGATATTTGGTTGTTAAGAATATTTTCTTGGTATGTGACATATGGTTTTGTGATTTTCATGGCCACCCAAAGCTGCATTAATATAGAGAATACATTAAAACTCTGTTGAACCTATTTTTTGTGTATACTAGATGCATCGACACATATCGTGCAGCCCCTTCTAACCAATCATACATTCACCCATTTTCATTCCCACTTGCTATCACGCACACGCACACGCACACGCACACGCACACACACACACACACACACACACACACACACACACACACACACACACACACACACCAGTTTATCCATCTGTCTATCTATCTATCTGTCTACCTTCCTGCCTTCCTGCCTTCCTCCATAGCTACTTATAAATATTTTTATGATGCAGTCTATTTTCACTCATGGTTGTGTATTAAAGTATTTCATTCATATACATACTACAATTTCTTTGTCTTCTCATTATAAAATTTATATTTTGCAACTTTCATGGTTAAGGAGAAAAATGTGTGGCTAAATGTGAAAAATACAGAGACGAACCATATTTCACTTTTGCTTACAAAATGTAAATCAGGTGCTCATGTATATTGATATCCTTTACTTTTTGCCTTTTTTCTAAAATTGGACATCGCATTTTTAAAATTTGGTAACTGCTCTTATTTAATACCATCTAGGTGAAATGTTTAAATAATATTGGAGGAAATATGTCTTCCTGTGACATATTTCATGAAATTATTACTCAAAGATCACCTGCCACATCAGGTGGTTTAGGACACGGTGCCTTCTTAGTAGTTTAAAATTTGAGTTCAGAGTATTAGGAAAAAACTGTAATAAATGGAAACAAATGTATTATGATCATCTGTACATTTATTAATACAATTATAGTGAAAACGACAAAAAAAATCTTAACTGGTCAATCTGGGCTTCTGTTACATACTAATATGAGTTCCAGAATAATTTCCAGATTGTTCTTTATTGTGGCAAATTTGAACAACATTCCAAAAAGGTATACATGGAAACGCTTTTTTTCTTTTATTTTTCAGTAACTTTCTCAAAGTCACCTAAAGAAATACTCAATGTGGCATATAATCTCTTTCAGCATATTTCCTTTTTAAGCATTTTTTGTTATCTACAAGACAATTATGCATTCATATTCCAAAATCAGAGACATACATACTCTTGATTTAAGGAACTCTGAATCATTATTTATTTCATGCAGTTTTGTATCTTATTGCACAGCTCAGTTTTATGACTAGTCTGAAAGAGTTATTGTTAGTCCAGTGATAATACTTGATGGTGGTATATAAAAAGAATCTTTTTGGAGGTCAGTTATATTGAAGGAAATGATGTTTTAAATGGTCAGAGTATTTCCATTACATTCTTTGTATATTTTTAGATGAGAATATTTCTTTTTTAATGTTTAAATTGTCAGTTCAGTAATATTTGCTTCACTATTACAACATGTCCATAAAAGAGACTGCTTTTACTGCACCTTTTAGAAAGCATTTGTAAAGTTGCACTCTACAAACTTAGTGGTTATTTTTACAACTATTAATAGACAGTATGAAATACAGTATGTATGTATCCATATGTTTCATGTAGTGGAAAACTTAAATATGCTAGTGCAATAAGAACACAACAGAACATGCCTTTATATGGTTCTATTTACATAATAGGAAATAACTAGTCGAAACAATATTTTTCATAGCTAGCTCAAAATTAACATTGTCCACTATACTTTAAATAATCTTTTAAAGTTAGTCTATAAAATCTATTATGTTGTTATACCCATCCTTAAATTTAATTGATTTTATTCTTCAAATGCATTACTTTCTTTGCATCCCCATGATTAGTCCACATATGTGTATATATTAGCTGCATTGTAAATGAAACATATGGTATTTTTAAGCTTATGTGATATATTTATGTTGTACTACATTTTGGAAGTATAAAAGTTTTGTAATAAACCTATGATAAATAAGTCTGAAGTATTTTTAGCCTTAATTATATCACCCCATTTCAGTTCCTATATATTTTTGTAAAATAAATCTCATTATAGGATCCAAAAGGCAATTTACAAACACTTTCCACCATTTGTTACAGTTTTTTTTACATTTTAAGCATTCTAGTTACATTTTGAAAATTCTGCCTGTACTGGTCCATTACCACCATTACTTTAACACAGCATACTAAACACAAACCCACTTATACCCCAGTAGAATCACAGCATATTTTTACATAATACCTTTCATCTTCAATATTTAAACATCTAGAACTAAACTACATATACCTACACAAACCCTAACATAGTTTTTATCTCATTTGCAACATAGTTTTCACTACAAAGGCACTACAAATTCTTCTACTACTGTGTGGTGACAAGGCTTCTATGATTAACTATGACCAGTATCGTTTTGCTCCAAGTATATCTGTATACTAAGTACAGAAACAGGCCATCTATTGAAACTCATGTTGTGACTGGTCTACACAAAAGTTTTTTTAAAGACAGGAAAAATCTTTTGTAATAGCCTTAGAGAACACCAATGGGTATCAAAGCTGATAGTTCTAAAGAAAGCTGAAACCTTTTTTGCTTACTTTTTCTAGATCTTAGGGTAGTTGTGTGGAAGAAAGTGGAAAATTGGAAAATCCATGCGAAACTGTTGTTGGTGTTACCAAATAAATAAGGATCACAGTATACACCAAACAAACCTTCCTAATCCCCTACCAGAGACAAGCCCCTAAGGCCTCTTCCCCCTGGGGTAACCCAGTCACGGCGGGGGCATTCCAGCCTTGCATGTTACACTGCAAGGGCTCTTGAACGCATAGGCCTAAATCAGTTAAATAAACGACACCATATGGCGTCACCCAGCAAACGGGCCTTGAATGCGCAGTACCGTAGTGTACCAGCCGTCCAGAGAGGGTTAAGAAGCTCACTCTCTAATCTATTATACCTGAAGTCTTTCCTTCTGAAGTTTAACCTGCACTCATTGCAGTTAGGATGAAAGTTTTTAATGCAACACATGAGTGCCTAAGCAATGTTTGACTTCATTAATTCTTATTGTAATATGAAGATGCTGTACCTAGTCACACCCAGAATGAGACGTCATAGCTGGTTCAGTTTGCTGCATGGGTCAAGCTGACAGGTGTAGTATTATGTAGTATTAGTAGTAGTGGGAGGAAGAGGAGGAAAAAATAATAATAATGATAAAAAATAAATAAATAAATAAAAAATAAATAAAAAATAATAATACAAAAAATAAATAAAATAATAAATAAATAAATAAGTTTATTTTGTTAGAAAGTGACGACATGTGAAATGTATCAAAATATAAGAATGCCCCAAATATATGGGCTACAATACATGTAAAAATATAGTTATTCAAGGATTATTTGACTCAATAGAAATTTAAGGGACATTTAGCATTTCCTGAGTATTCCTTGGTATTCTGTCATGTTAATGTTTAACAAAATATTATGATTTAAAGTTTTAAAAACATGCAACCTGATAAATATTAAAACAATATTTCTTATTTCATGACTAGAATGTTAATCAAAATTAATATTGCTTCATAATATAGATACAGTATCATCATAACAGTTGTTGTTACATATTGCCACATCAGAGCACCATTCACACTCTAACTGTGTATATTCTGGTGTAGTGCAATGACTCTCTCATCAGGCATTTACTTTTAATCCTATTATAACAACATAAGTTGTTTCCTCTTAAAATTAACCTTAGGTATAATATACCTGACTGTAATGACATTACAAACATTTGGGTGGTTCCCCACAGGCTCCTCATCTTGGTTTTCTGCTGAAGCATGTGTTTGGGTGCAGTATAACCAATTTTAGTGGGTAAAGTGAAATATCTTTTGGGTACTTCCTACCCTTGTTTAGTGACTGTTATGTTGTGGGTAAGATATTGCCTTCCTATTGGGATGATCAACACAGCTGTCTATCAACAACTCTTAAACCTTCTATAAGACCAACACTGACACACCAGTCTGAGGAATGCCTCAAAACCACACCAAAAGGGAGTCATTAGTCTGCATCCTCAACCCCTTTGTTCATTAATATATTTCATCGTGTATAAGATGAAAATATCAGAGATAAAAAAAAATCAAGTCTAAGAAAATGGTTCAGTGAAAGAGCCCCTTGTTGATCCCAGGCCTCGGCACAGGTAGTGTGCCCTTTCCTCTTGGATGTTCTGTCTACTACACAAGTTAGAATGGGAACAATTCAACTCAAACAGCTATTTATGGGTCTAAAGATTTGGCAATGGCGTCTTTATTTTAGCATAATTTTTTTGCAGAAAAGCTTCAGGTCACACATACACAAGCAAAGCACACACATGCACACAGTTTTTCCCATTAGCCCTTTGGCCATATTAACCCATTGTGGATGGATGTCACAACATACATGACACAGGAGCTTTGGCCTGACAACAGGCATCATGACATGCATGACATTGGGGGATTTTGTACTATGAGTAATGAGAGAGTGATAATGACAATTGAGGCTAAAATTACTACAATTGCCGTGAGGGAGAGGAGAGGGAGCCATGAATGGCAACCATCCACACTCTCTAGCAAGCACTAGCTTTATAGAGTGATGGCACAGAGCAAGTTGCCAACCTCTTGCTCTAAAGTAACACTGATGAAGGATGTGCAGGTAGAATGAGAAGTGGAAGGTCTCAAACCATATCCAGTGTCTACAATGTGCCCCTGTGCCAGTAGGGATGCCTTTTACTGTGACAACCACAGTCATAAGCACAGGTTTCCTTTCTCTTCAGTACCTTTTCATGTTATCTTCATTGTGGATGGTTTGGTATTCGTTTATGACAGTACACAAACAAAAAATAAAGTTGTTTTTTGTTCTCCCATAAAACAGCAATACTTCTATCACACTGAGTATAAAGAAAATAATGATCTGATATGAACCCTGTACTCCAATTTTAGTCAGCTTCAGTATTGATAGAGCCTGTTTTTGACACACATAAGTCTCTCAATGAAATAAAACACACAAAAATTAAAATACAAAAATGGCTCTAGTTTTACAATGAGTGACTGAGAGTGGGAAAAGTCAAAGTATGCTGCTTGAAGCTACCTCACTCACCTCACTGAGCATGCAAATCTATCTCCATCTGCAATGAGGATGGGCAGAAAATTATTCTTAGGAGATGCCATTTTCCTTCAAAAAACAAAATGGAAAATTTGCCAATTTATATACTGCCCTATCCTAAAAAATATCATGACTTTTACGAAAATTACCATGACTTTCATCAAAGACTAAAAGAAAGTCTGTTTTTAAGTACTTTTTCATTTTTATTTTTTGTAAATAATATTTGAATAAACGATGATATACATAGTGATAATCAGCAAAAACATATCCAGTATAATTAAAGAAACATACACTTTCTTATAGAAATGTGTATAGTAAGTAAAATTCAACATAGGATTCACTATTCATGAGAATAAGACATACAATACAACATCCAGCCAATTTGAAAATTACATTAAGACTGCTATTGGTAAAATTTCAATATTTCTGAAAAATCATGCCAACCTAGGTTTATCAACATGTTCAGCACCTAATTCTTTTAAAATAAACTTAATCCCATTTCCAAGAGGCTTGGCATTAAAAGAGTAAATTGGTTGAATCCTAAGGTTCCAAATTCACTTCATCCATTTTCTTTATCATTTCTTCTGGGGTATTAGCTGCTATTTCTTGATTCTCTAGTATTACTTTTTCTTCTCCTTGTAGAACTGGGTCCAAAAGAGGATTAATTTGCTGATTTTGGCGTTTCATGGCAATTGCTGTCGTGTATGCAGGGCTTATAGGTGGCTGAGTTGGTGGTCGGTACTCATAAGATTGACCATCAATCTGGAGAGAAGGAAATAAAAAGTGAGCATTCCCTCATATAACTGAAATACACTATATTATAAGCATGAAGTTATTTCCTATTGATAGGGTAATGTATAGAGTTCTCTATAAATGATACATAGTTTTCTTTCAAGATGAATCAATGAAAAATCAATATGATATTACAAAATTTGCTACTGACAATAAAATAAAATATTAAGCATAATGGCAGTGCCAAACAAAATCTTCTTTACAATAATTGTTCAGGATAAACTGAACTTACCTGCAATGGATATGTCATATCAGAGTCATAAGCAGAAAGATCACCACAAGCAAGGAACGGAACTATGACACGATTTATCCCCTTGAGGTCTTGCCAAGATCCTTGGTAACTAAGGTCAAGCAGTGGGTTCACCATGGTGGGAGTGTAACCATCAGGGGGTCTATAGTCCTGACATACAACAAAAGATTCTGTAAAAAAGTACATAAATAAATAAACAAATTACATTTCAGCTATGATCTAAAAATCATACAAATACATTTAAAAAGCCTAAGTCAATGGTAAATGACATTTGACAGTCAAATAAGCTAATAAAAAATTCAATGTCAATGTCTAGCATCCAGATTTTCCTGCAAAATGTTTTACAGTTCTAATATTCAATTTATTTTAAAACTCTTTTCTGTGAAATGCATTTCATATATATTCACATAAAATTCCTATGATTTCTTAACTCACCAATACTAGAGTTCCTTGAC
>NW_028234410.1:961754-996754 GCF_977035675.1 Penaeus japonicus
CTTTATCCAACAATACCGGACATTTGACACACAATTTTTCTTATTTCCAAATCTATAACTATTATTTATGTAAAAATACCATGAATTATCGGTATAATCGGATAAAGACACAACTGAACATAGTGAAAAACTAACCTTATGGCAAGACGCAGTTTTAATTATAATGTAACACCGTAAAACTCTTTTCTTCCAGTAATGTAAAATAAGCGAGGTATATTATTTTGAAATTGATTTTAAAAAATGAGTAAGGAGATGTTTCCACTACACTGACAAACTGAAAACTAAAAGATATCAACTGCTCATGTGCTGACCTTGCCTGTGGAAATACAAAAAAATATTGCTAATAGGTATTGATGTCACGTGTCAATAATAGCACCAATAAGGAAACAATTGATGTAACTGCCAAATTTATTGATCAATTACAGACATTTGAATGGTGAGTACGATTCTTTGTTCAAATTTCAAAATCAGTAAGGAGATGGCTATCGAGTGCACAGGTTGTAGATATACACTGTGGGGCTTTATTAAGTTATTTCATAAAGATGACAGTTCAACACTTAAATTCTTACGAGATGACTTGTGACCTGGCCCCTCTTATGCCTCCAATTAAGGAAAGTAATGCACACATTTGGATTAAAGATGTCCCTGTCATACAGTGGCTTGAAAAAGAGGAGGGGGTCCGGGGGGGGGGGGGGGGGCAAGCCTTCCTCCCCCTTAGCTAGGGCTAATCTAATAATTAGGTCAGGTTAGGCTTTGATACCGAAAAACTTGTTTAAATCTCCCGCCAGAAATCGTTCAGGGCTGTCTAGATGTGGACGCATGGTGGGGTGGGGGTGTAACTCAGAAACAAAAGGTTTCTGGAGGAAATGAATATCTTAACTGTGCAAAACACAACAGAAACTACCCGAAAAATATTGTGTCATACCCAGAAGGTTGGTTGTGTCTTTATCCAAATTTACTGAATTACCATCTAGATGGCTTCTAAACTTTTTTTTAAGGTATTATCTTTGCAGAAGATGATTATAGAGCAACAGTTTCCTATCCAGCTTTGCCATCATACTGAAGAGCATGCATGCCACTCTCCTGATTTACTTTCTCTAAATTATTTTTACAGTTGCTTTATGAAATTTTATGTAAGGATGTATTGTCATGCCAGTGTGACGTTTCCAATGCAATATTGCAATGGCCCGGCGTAGGGGTTTTCACTTATCGCCATACCCCGTCAGGAAAGGGTTAATGAGCAATATGTTAAAACAACTTTTACACATTCTGAAATATTGGAAAAATTTAGTTTCATCATCAATTAACAGGCTTTCTCTATTTTTTCCAACTCTTGTATCCATCCACATACAGCCTGTTCCTCTCTATCCAAAATTATGGCAATCATTGTGAATTCCATGCCCTTAAACATTTGCTATCTTGGAAATAACTGATTTCACTCTGTACAGTGTCACTGTGGATATGTATGATATACGTCACTGAAGCATCACAGATTTCACAGGCACTGAACTGATGTGGCACCACTGATGTGTGTGTGAATTGGCCTTTATTCTGATAAACCACTATTTTTTCCTAATTTTTTTATTATTCTCAGGCTAGCTTAGAGCATGAGTGTCAAGAAGCTCGACAGAGGACAGAAGAGGAGGACCAGGAGACTGTGGCCAAGATCACCCAACACATTCGCTCCCTCATGAAAGAGATCCTCAAACTAAAAACAGAAAAGCCCGACCAGGTTGGTTGGTTCAAGATTTCGCAATATTCTGATAGAAAATTTGTGGTCAGAATCCATATATTTAGCAGTGTTTAGCTGACTGAATGCTGGAATATCAATAACTGATATAGAGGAATTTTGGTAACATATGCAAACATTTCTTAAGTCCAGTGAACCAGAGTGTTTTTCTTTTTTTCAGTGGTCAAGTGAAGTGGAAGATCGGCGTGTGCAGGTCCTTATGTTAATCTTGTCTTTACGGCGCTTGAGCAGGGTGCAAAAGGTATGTTGGCAGCTTTGTTTATATTTAGCCCTTATTCTGTATCCCTTTGCATGCGTGCATGCACGCGTGCGCGCACGCACACACACACACACACACACACACACACACACACACACACACACACACACACACACACACACACACACACACACACACACACACACACACACACACACACACACACACACACACACACACACACACACACACACACATACACACACACACACACACACACACACACACACACACACACACACACACACACACACACACACACACACACACACACACACACACACACACACACACACATACTGTTAATGTAAATATGTATGTATTTATTTTATTTTATTTTTATTTATTTTTTTTCCCCCCCTTCAAAGATACATTGTATTTTATATTATATATCTTATAAAAGATATTTGAAATAAGTAACATTTGATCACAAGGCAAACACTTATATCTTGAATTCACATATCAGGTGCGTGTTCGTGATGCTCGTGACAAGACAGCTGAAGCACGTCAAAGTGTGGATGGTGTTACCCTCCAGTTGCAGAACCTGCTGTATGAGGTCGCTCACCTGAAAAAGGAAGTGAGACGCTGTCTGGAATTCCAGTCGGCAGACCAGGAAATCGACTTGGTTCCTGTGGAACAATTTTACATTGAAGCCCCTGAGTCCATCAGCCGCCCAGTGAGCACACTAATTTTATTGTTGCATAGTTAATCAGTGAAGAATAATACATTGTAGTGTATTCTAATCTAGAGATTCCCCCTCCCCTCTCTCTCTCTCTCTCTCTCTCTCTCTCTCTCTCTCTCTCTCTCTCTCTCTCTCTCCTCTCTCTCTCTCTCTCTCTCTCTCTCTCTCTCTCTTCTCTCTCTCTCTCTCTCTCTCTCTCTCTCTCTCTCTCTCTCTCTCTCTCTCTCTCTCTCTCTCTCTCTCTCTCTCTCTCTCTCTCTCTCTCTCTCTCTCTCTCTCTCTCTCTCTCTCTCTTCTTTTCATTCTACCTATTACACTTTTATGTTTTTTTTTCTATCATTTTTATAGTTTTCCCCAATATTTTTAGAGCTTAGATTCTCATATATCTAACATTCCTGTCAGTTGAGATGGATGTTACTTTGTTTCATGTACAGACAGAGACTGTGGACAAGCCCCATGAGCAAAGGCTAGCACGTTTGCAATGGGAACTAGAGCAGCGGCGTGGCCAGACCCAGCTCTTTGATAAGTTGACTCAGGAGAAGGAGTCTGTTGCTGACATGATAAGTGAGCAGGAACGAAAATTGGCATCTTTGGCACCCAGAATTAATAGTATTTTGGAGGTGAGGTTTGTTTTATTCTTAGTGCCTTTTTTCTTTTACATGGCTGTATCCCTATAAGATTTGTGATCTTAGAATCAGATAGTGTGTTTGGTTTCAAAAGGAGTTGTTCATATTTTTACCAAATATTGATATAATTTTTACAGACAGGCACTGCCTTACATACATGTTTTGAATTTGATGTATATGTCTCCCCATCTTAGAAATAGATCTAAGAGAAAGAAAATGTAGATTTTAAATGCAGCATAGTGGCATGAAAAATGAGCTTAAAATAGCATTTCCCAAAATCATTGATGATGTAATGTTTCTTTGCTTCCTCAGGCAACACGACCACTTCAAGAAGCTCTTGACTTGCCTTTGGATGCTAAGAGGGAACAGCAGAGAATAGTTCAGTTGCTTCCAAGTCCTCTGTACACACTTTGGGTCCAGGTAATGTGTAGGGAGATGAAAATCTCTCTCACTCTCTCTTTTTTCCTTCTCTTTCTCTCTCTCTCTCTCTCTCTCTCTCTCTCTCTCTCTCTCTCTCTCTCTCTCTCTCTCTCTCTCTCTCTCTCTCTCTCTCTCTCTTTTTCTCTCTCTCTTTTTCTCTCTCTCTCTCTCTTTTTCTCTCTCTTTTTCTCTCTCTCTCTCTTTTTCTCTCTCTCTCTCTCTTTTTTCTCTCTCTCTCTTTTTTTTTCTCTCTCTCTTTTTTTTTCTCTCTCTCTTTTTTCTCTCTCTCTCTCTCTTTTTCTCTCTCTCTCTCTCTCTCTTTTTTCTCTCTCTCTCTCTTTTCTCTCTCTCTCTCTCTTTCTTTTTCTCTCTCTCTCTCTCTCTTTTTCTCTCTCTCTCTCTCTTTTTTTTCTCTCTCTCTCTCTCTTTTTTTCTCTCTCTCTTTCTCTCTCTCTCTTTTTCTCTCTCTCTTTTTCTCTCTCTCTTTTTTTTTTCTCTCTCTCTCTTTTTCTCTCTCTCTCTTTTTTTCTCTTTCTCTCTTTTTCTCTCTCTCTCTCTCTTCTTTTTCTTTTTTTCTCTCTCTCTCTCTTCTCTTTATCTCTCTTCTCTTCTCTTCTCTCTCTCTCTCTCTCTCTCTCTCTCTTCTCTCTCTCTCTCTCTCTCTCTCTCTCTTCTCTCTCTCTCTCTCTTCTCTCTCTCTCTCTCTCTCTCTCTCTCTCTCTTGTTTTTTAAGTTAAGGAGTTATTTATAATTGCAGGTTTTACAGTTTTTAAGCCTGACATGGAATTGAAAATACATACAGGATGAATGAGCATCTTGATTTCTTCAGACTAGTCTTTCTTGACTAATATAAAATGACAAACCCTTAAATAGGCATCAGCATATGGCGAAGCATTCGACCCAAACATTAAGGTGGAAGTGAATGGGGATGTAGAAGCTGCCAAGAAACTCATTACGAAGGAGGAGGATTCAAGAACAGAGAACTTCACTGATTCTGAGAATGACCAGGACCAGCAGGAAGTGAGGATAATGCATTTGTATGTTCTGAGATTAGATTGAGAGTGAGTGAATATATATGTTTGTTTTGTTTATTTTTCAGGGTACTTGACATTGATATAATTAATGCCATTGCTGCCATATTTTTATTTCTTGAATTTTTGTCACCCTCCTAAACTATCAAATTGCACTCTTAACATAAAAACATCACTAAACTGTCAACACATTGTAATGTAATGTACTCAAAAAATAAAAATAAAAATGAAAATTAATTTTAGAAGGTTAATTTACAGGTCAAACCTTAACCTTACTTTGAATTATGAAGTGAAAGATAAGCAAAAATTACTCTTGAAACCCAAATGATTAACCACTTGTCTTGCCCAGGAAAACTTGTCTCGCAAGAAGAGAACTCGTAAATCACAGAAGATGGACACAGATGATGTGGATGATGGAGTCAAACAGATTCTCGCTTTACACCCACTGTCAGTTAAAATTTGTGTCAACACCAAAGGTAAAAGGAATGCATCTTTGATTTGATAAATGAGAAATCAGTCATTTATTTTATATTTTGTAATGCTGACATCAGATTAGAGAAATATTGTCTGTCAAATAATGATACAGATATTATGATGTTTGTGATTATTCATGAGTTTTTGATATACCCCTTCTGCAGATGGCAACAGTGTGGTCATTACATTTAATCATATGCAAGTTCTGCGGATAGTAACAGTCAAGTGCTCTGTCCACCTACAAGAAAAGAACAAGTCAGTGCTATCGTAAGTAATGTTTCTTCTTGCTTTTTGTGAGCAGTGCTTGTTTAGGGTGAGTTGGTAATTTTTTTTCTTCAGAGCAGAGAAAGAGGCATGCCCTTTATTTTATTTTCAGAGATGTAATTAGTGGTGACACACTCCTGAATTGCCTGTTTCCTAATGATGATGGAGAGGAGTCGCCAAATCCTGCCAACTTCTTCCAGCTCATCCGCCTCCAGATCCAGCTAAAAGACCACCTGGCATCCACAGGACGTCCTTACAAGTGGGCACAGAATCTCTCTGGCTTGTCATTCTCTACAAGTGAGCAGACCATCTCAGAAGAGGGACAAGACAAGGTGGATGCTTGGGGTTACTTTTGTTGTAATACTAAAATAATCTCGGATGTGTACAATTCATTTTGGCCCATTTCATTTGTATTAGGATATTTTTTATTGTCATTTATTGCAATCAAATCATGAATATGATTATCAATTATTTGTTCCTGGTTATAAATGCTGAATTTCATGAGAAACACATTTAAAATATCCAGTGATATGATTATATTAGCATACTACATCCAGTAATCACCAGTGCACAGAACATATGAATTTCCAATATGAGATGCACAGGGTTATGGCTTAACTAAGGAACAACATACATTATACCTGAGAAGAGTAATGGTTACTAAGTGACAAAATAGTTCTCATTATTGTTGGTGTAATAGCAAAAGGGTGGATGAAATCCTGAGGTATTAAAATCTACTTTTGTCCTTTGATGAGGGCCTTCTGATGTATTCATCAATCATAATTGGTGAAATTTTCAGGTCCTTCCACCACACATACATAGCATTTGTCAGCCATTCACACTGACCATTCTTTTATGATATCTAAATTTCAGGCTGGAAATTCAGCAATGACTACAATCCCACCAGTAGAAAATGAAGTTGTTGTCTGGCAAGATAGTGCTGAACACATGCAAAACACTATTCAGGCTATTCGTCGTAGATTGCAGGCTCGGCTAGCATTGCACTCACAGTTAGTGAATCTAGAAACGGCCAACTCCACAAGGTAATGAACAGTCGCAAGTGAACACCCACACCCATACTTGCACACATACTAGTGTGCATTTAGCCACACTTACACATTTAAACACTATTGAAGACAAACACATGACTCTTTTGTCTAGATTTTTTTATTTACTTATATGATTGATATGCATAATCAAGATAAAAACACATGCTTTCTAATACTGCTGTTATTTTTACCATCCCTTGCCCATCCCTTCCAGCTCCATTGCAGTTCCAGCAGACCTTTTATGTCAACATTTTCCGGGTAAGGTCTGCACAGAATTCAAATCTTGGCGATCACTCACATGGTCAGAATATAAGGCTGCACCTACAACACAGTTGCTGCGAGAATATGGTGTGGTCACCCAACAGCATCTGTTGTTCATAGCAGTTTTTGAACGTAAACATGGTGAGTTTTTATTCTCCTTAACTTTCAGAATTGTGAAGGGTTTGCTAGTTGCAGTGGTCTTTGAGAAGTTATTTATCTTTAGATATAATAAGATTTGAATGCCTGAAAGCTTGGAAGAAAAATGAAGAAGCTTTTAGCATAATGTTGTACAGTTTAACATGAGAGTTTCATTGGTCTTTCTCTTGTTTTTTTATATTTTAAAGTAGGATTTAATTATAACGATCCTTTTGTGGGGGATGAAGGGAATAAGTTGATCCTATGGTTTAAGGAAATTGAAAGTAGGAACAGGCATTCATTTGTTTTGCTTATTGATAGAAGTGATTAAAATTTTGCCATCAGATTGATTGTAGTCCCTTCAAAGCATCAAGCCACCATGTTTAGTTATTTGTTTAAACCATGCTTCCTTCCCTGAGCAGTCCACCTGGAGGCTCTTGTCGCCATTTCCCCTGATCACCCGAACACGGTGCCGGTCTTCTCCCTCTCTGTGCATTGGGAAGGGCATCATCAAGCCACCAATAATCCACAGCTCAGAGTAAGTAACTGTGCATATTAACCATGTCTGTGTGGCAGAGTTGTAGAAAAATAGGTTGGTGTAGCATTATGATGCAGCCCTTCAGGCATGTGCAATTAATGTTTGAATGATAGCACTTTTCTTAAATGTAAATTCAGCCAGTTTGGATAGATGATTTGACATCTTACCATTTTTTTTTGCAGTGCATGTACAGATGTACATTATTCTGCAAATGAACTATGAAATCTCTCTCCCTCTATCCCTCACCCTATCCTTCCTTTTTATCTCCAGTATTTAAGTTTCTAATTGTTCTCACATCAGCAAATGGAGAAGGAAGTCAACGTTCACTGGGATGAACTGGTTTCCACTAGAAATGAACAGCTCCACCTCCTGCCTCTGCTTCTGTACCGCTTGGCAGTGTGTCTGGATGTGTTTACTGAGGCTTACAGTGCTCATGCAGATGCTCACAAGCCCGACTCCCAGTTTCACAAGGAAAAGATCTTCTTCAGACCTGCTAGGTAAGGTTCAAATATGGAAAGCATAAGCTTTGCTTGGGCAGTCAGTACTTATATAATGTCACGATTACGGTTATCTTCTTCCCTTTAGCCCATTGGCCGCAGTTTTAATAAAATATGTATACAGAAATGTGGCGGGTTTATGTTGTATGGCACGGTGTCATCCACGTTTATGACCGATGCTGCCTTGACAGCAAATCATGCCATCCACTATCAATGGGTTAATGACATTTTGGGGTTAGATTTACTTTATTATCACTATATATAGGCTTATATCATCATATGTATATTTATTTGAATTATATTTTATAATTAAAGTTAACCCATTGCAGACCAGAATTTTTTTTCTAGCCTGGTCAACATGACGAGCACTAGTGCTCCTTATGCTGCACCCAGGTGTGGTTTATTTTAGAGCAAGGGATCTTCATGTGGCATATCACGACCTTCTGCCACTCTATTTCATTTTCTCAGTATGATACAAGAATCATTAATGTTTCTTTTTTTGTGAATTGACTATATTGTGGGACTTTTTTGTGCCATCTGAGTCTTTATCACTGTTGTATTATAGTGTACATATTAGTTCATGTTCTATTTAATTTTCTCAGTATGATACAAGAATCATTAATGTTTCTTTTTTTGTGAATTGACTATATTGTGGGACTTTTTTGTGCCATCTGAGTCTTTATCACTGTTGTATTATAGTGTACATATTAGTTCATGTTCTTTATACTCGGTATGATAAAAATATTAGTTTTATAGGGGGCAAAATGCAACTTTTTTGTATTCGTTTATTTTCACAAACAAGTACAAAAGAACTAACCATCCCCAATGAAAATACATGAAAAGATGTAGAAGAGGAAGGAAACATAATCATATGACTGCGAGTACCACAATACAAAGTATTATTGTATGTCACTGTTTTCTGAAGCTGGTGCTCGGTAGAGATAATGGATTGGCAGCCTTCAGGGCTTTCCTTCCTGCTGGTGCGGAGGGTGGTGCCATCCATGTTTGGGATATTAAATTAAACCTATTTTGGTGAATATTACGATAATTAGAATAATTATACAGGTAAATACCATTATCAATCACAGAGTCAATGCTCTTAGTGTAATAAACATTCACAGCTCACTACTTCGTCAAATGTGCCATGATGACTGTTGTTATGGTCCTTTACACAGTGGGTTAATTAGGATAGAAATGGTAAATCTTTGAGGTATTTAATTACTTTTTAACTAATATTTGTTGCCATGATTATGATAATCCTTACTGATGTCATCAGCAGTAGCATTTTGTCTTATTTCATACACATTCATGATTGATAGTGTTTATTTTTTTGCTCATCAATTTATTTATACTTTCCTTTGATATAGATTTGTTTCATATAAATCATCTAGGAAGTCCAAATACACAGCATAATAGTTTTGTTTTACTTTCAAATTATCTAGTGTTGTTTATTTTTCTATACTGGATATATGTGTTCACATGCCATTTCTCTCTCCTTTCAGGGGACCTGACCGAGCATTTCCTTTCAAGTATCATCCAAAGCTTGGAGTGTTCTCACAGCGCTAACTTTTGTAAAATGTAATAACCTAAGAATCCATATGTGTATCTTTTTTCTTTATTTTCTTTCTCTTTATATCAGGAGTATTTCATGTCATCAATAAAATTTAGAATATATTTAGTAAGTGGTATTTTTTATATCCTTAATATTTTTTTTAAGTTTGAACTGTATAGTGAGAAATTTTATGAATCCATAATCTAATATAATGTATAGAAAATCAACAAGAAATAGTGTTTTGTCACAGTTATTCTCAAAAACAGTTTAATTCTACAGAAATAAACAGTGATTCCACATTGCCATCTCGAAATTATACCCAGTTGGCGTGCAAAAGCATTAGATTGAGTATTTTGAGCAGTAGTTCTAGACCAAATCACTGATGATTGTGGACATGACTGGTGTTGTGATCTCAGAGTCTGATCCTCCTATCAGTTAGGAATCTCCTACCAAAATTGGGGAAGCAATCTCGAAATTGATGCAAGTAAAAATAAGGCTGCAAGTATTTGTGACATCCCACATGAACTGCTGCAGTCTGGTGGTGAACCCAAGGTTTGTGTATTACATGCTGTCATGGTTTCTATTTGGCATGCTGGTCATCTCTCTCTGGGACGGGAAAGGGCATCGCTGGGAATGCAGTTTTCACTGATCAACTACACTGCTCAGCATATCAGCTCATGCTCATCCGTCTGTAAAGCATTAGAGACTGCAACAATCTGGATTCACTCCTGGCCAGTGTACAGAAGACCATATCCTTGCACCATGAGTCATTGTAGAGTAAGCGGCTGGTATTCCCCCCTCCTTCCCTCTCTCTCTTTCTCTATCTATATCTATCTATCTGTCAGGAAATGACAAAGTATTTACAAGTATTATACAATATTTTAGAAAACATGTTATTCTTTGCAACTATTTACTACTATCCTTATCATAAAAGAGTGATATAATTTTGAAAAATAAATTAATCTAATCACTGAAAGCCCCTGTCTCCCTGCCCAAACACTTTGTAGAAGACCTCTATTAGTGTAACTGCCCTTTGTATACATTGTGAATATTAAGAAAAAATAGGTGTTAGTGTTATTGTCATTTTGTAGGGCTGCTTGTAGGTTTGGGTTGCCAATTTATTTTCACAGAGGGCAGGATCAGTACCTTCTCTCCCAGACTGATTCATTAACCCATCCCCGACGGGGGATTTCTAGCCTTGAATGTCCAAATGCCGGGGCGTTCGAATTATTAGGCCTAAATCAATTGAATGGCTGGCACAATACTGTGCCGCCCGGCCACTGGGCTTTTGAATGCGCGGTACACATGCTGTACCACCCGTCCAGAGAGGGTTAAAACTCAGAGGATGTAGGCCTTTTCAGTTGCTATTTGAAAAATATGAAGTAGCAGCTAAGGATTTATTGATAAATAAATCCTGGCAAATTTCCATTCATCATAAAATGTAATATATATATGAATCTTTATATTATTAACCTATTGCGGACCAGTGTCATGACACATAACAGAGGAGCTTTGACCTGACGACTGGTGTCATGACACATAACAGAGGAGCTTTGACCTGACGACTGGTGTCATGACGTATATGACGTTTGAGGATTTTGGATCAATTATTTTATTGTGCTATGAGTATTGAGTGAGTGATGACAGTTAGTCATAATTACTATAATTACCTTCAAGCAAAATGGGTTTCATCTAACATCTAAAACCTAGATGGCACTACTTTCTCCTAGCACTAGCAAAAGATAGGGCCTTGAATGGCACCCATCCACAGTCTCTAGCAAGTACAATCTTTATAGAGTGATAGCACACAGCAAGTTGTCGACCTCATGCTCTAAAATACCGCCAATGAAAGATGTGAAGGCAGAACAAGAAGAGTTAGTTGACTCAAACCATGCCCATTGTCTACGATGTTCCCCTGTGCCAGTAGGGATGCCTTTAACTGACACTCATTGTCATAAGCGTAGGTTTCTTTCCTCTTCCCTGCCTCTATGTTATCTTCATTGTGGATGGTTATGTTTTGTAGACGTTCATGACAGCAGACAAATACCAAAAAATAAAGTTGTTTTTTGTTCTCCCATAAAACAGCAAACTTCTATCACACTTGAGTATAAAAAAATAATGAGTTGATATGGACCCTATACTACAATTTTAGTCAACTCAGCATTGACAGAGCCTGAGATATGACACATATAAGTTTCACAATAAGATATGTTGCATTAACCCTCTCTGGACGGGTGGTACAGTACTGTACCGCTCATTCAAAAGCCCAGTGGCCAGGCGGCACAGTATTGTGCCAGCCATTTAATTGATTTAGGCCTAAGCATTCGAAAGCCCTGGCATTGTGACATTCAAGGCTAGAATGCCCCCGTCGTGAGTGGGTTAAGCTGCCTTGCTCTGAAATAAAACCCATTCTGGAGACTGGATGGGTTAAAGAATGTCAATTTAAAGAAACAAGCAATGACACATTAATCCATTCCCTTACATTCAATAGCTGAGCTACATGGTCTTCCCATCTCCCTTATCCCTTTGGTTGTCATAAACATAACTGATCTTCCTCACCTAATTTATGCCCTTCCTGATGCCCTTCATTCCCAATGCTTCTGGTTAGCCATAACCCGCTGATATGTTCGTATCAATAAAGTCTACTTTTATGAATCTAGTTAGAGTTTACACCAGTGGTAGTTGGTCTTATGTCCTTCACTTTTATACACCTCTCCTCTGACCTTTTCAAACTTCTACATGTATATCATATGGCCTGGTGGCCTTTCCATTCTTCATCTTTCAATAAACTTATTTATTGGATAGTAATTTTACTGTCACTTTATCAACTCGGTAGTGTTCGAACCTTCATTTTATTTTTTTGATGGTTTCCCTTCATCCCTTGCATTATTTAACATTGATGTTTTACTTCAACCACTCTTGTACACACACAAGCTTTTGGTTTATCACTGCCGACACCACCTTTTACATGTTATTTGGATCTTCATAAAAGCTAGAGGGGTAATTGGTGAATTTTATCAGAATTATGATGCGAATAATATGTATCATATATCTTCTTTTGAGAAGTCATGCTTTTCCTATGTTTGTAGGAATTAACTTAATTCATCACTACTCCATTGTTATTATTTTCAGGACACAATCCATGTTAGGTTATACAGGAAACCAGATGCTTAAGATACGATTACAGATATCACAAACCTTTAATTATAATAATGTATGAGAGATCTGTGACCTATCATGGTATGTGGGAAGTACTTATTCTGCAGGTACTCTAAGGATTTGCTCTTGTAGCATCAATCTAGATTTTAAATGGTTCATAAATAAGCTCATAACTGGAATGGATCACATATTTGGTTAAACCAAGAATTTCAGAATATGAAGCTATGAGATGCAAACTAGTATAAATTTAGTCAAGGAATCATCAGATGGAGAATATTTATCATACACCTCTGACTGCCAGAAGAGAAAACGTAAAATGTTAATTCCAAAGGCTAAGTGAAAGCCAAGAGAGACTGCAATTCCACGGAGGTAAAGAAAACAGGACAGTAATAAAAAAATACATGCTTTATTAACAACCCTCATCAAACATTGTTAGTTCATTCAACATATTAACAACAATAAATACCTACATATTAGCTGTGCAAACAATAAAAAAAAATTAAACTCATTTCTCACCCCAGTCCTACTGTTGTTGGTGCTTTGATTATTGTGATGATTGAATGTGATAATAATGATAATAACAATAATGATAAAGATAATGGCAATGCTGATTAGAACAATAATGATGATTGTGATCGTCACCATCATCCATATAGCATCCGACTGACCAGAAACGCCTCCACGAACGCCGCTGGGCTTTGAATCCGGATTTCGGCGCATGCCCTTTGCACGAACGCCTCTGTTGTTTACATGGAGTGAGGTCCGAAAGGGAAGCACCAGTTTTGTCTTATGAAATTCAAGCAATTATGTCCGATTTAGCGTCTCCCAGATCGCCTGGCTCAGGTGAATTCGGCCATGATGACTTCGACTACGACGACGATAACGACGCAGACTTCGAGGATTCGCGAGACTATGAGGACAGAGAAAGTGATGAGGGTGAGTTGGACGCAGTCCCGTGAGCATGTATGGCAACTGCACACACACTGTTTCTTTTCAGCCACTCATTACACGCCTGATTGGTTTCTGTAAAACCATTTGTAAATTCAGTAGTTAATGTCATATTCTGAAGTAATCCAGCATTCATTCTTGTCCGTCAGGTATGTTTAAAAAAAGACAATCGTACATACATACAGGAAAATAAGTCTAATTTTTACAATAAAACATTGGTAATAGCAATTCTTCAGAATAGGAGTACATAAAGCAAAGCTGTATGCTTTGTGCTGGAGCATAGGTGGTAAATTTTCTGAATAATCCCGCATTACTAAATACCACAACAGGGGTATTGATGGATTCCTCTCAACCTCTACTGTTCACATTTATTGGAGATAATGCACGCTTCCAACCCTGGACCCCACAGTCTGGGTCCCTTTTTTAAGGCACTTCATGCTATCTAGTCCTACTTCGGGGCATATTTCGTATGCAAAATCTTAACCCAATTGCCTACCTGTTTCTAGTTTTGAATTAAGCCCTAACTGTATTATAAAAATATAATTTAAAATCACATGTCACATGAAGTATAATGACAATTTACATATTGATTTCAATCAAAATATGCAGTATAAAGATATATCATGAGATTTGTAGGCTATATATTTTTAGAAAATATGTACAGGATATTTTATAAAATAATATTTAGTTTTCAGTCCCTATGAAAGGGTGAAAAATTCAGGGATCAGTGTAGAAAAGTGCCTTTCCTCTGTGTTCATTTGGAAACTTTCCTGCATTACAAATATTTTTTTGCTTATCTATTTTTGTGAACACAACAACTGAGTATGGTTATTGGTTTTGCTCTATGATACTTCTTCAATGTATTTCTAAGTTATATACATATTTAACCAAATAAAAGTTCTTGTAGTATTTCCAAAGAAGAAAATCTCAATTTGGATAATTACACTTCAGTAGCCTTCTATACACTTTGACAAAGCTAAAAAAAAAAAGAAGGATGAGCTAAATTGCGTCACATTGAAGGGAGATTTAGCTTAGCTGTATGCTGCTTACAAGGAGGGTGCCGACTTGGTCACATGCACTGACTTGAATAATAGATGGAAGGTAGAGTGAATATAAAAATGAAATGCACTGAGCAATGCTGGCATACATGCTCTCTTCTTTATCAGTAAATTCAGAAATTAGGGATGTTCAGTCTTCATTCATTTATATATTTCTAGAATTAAAAGTATATTAGTATTCATTCTCTATTCAGATACTGACCTGGGTAGTGAAGGAGAACAGAGAGGAAAAGAAGAATATGCTGGAATTAAGGAACAGTAAGTACCTTCACTCATTTCTCTCTTCTCTCCCTCCTTCCTCCTCCTTCTTCTTCTTCTCCTCCTCCTCCTCCTCCTCCTCCTCCTCCTTCTTCTCCTCCTCCTCCTCCTCCTCCTCCTCCTCCTCCTCCTCCTCCCCCTCCTCCTCCTCCTCCTCCTCCTCCTCCTCCTCCTCCTCCTCCTCCTCCTTCTCTCTCTCTCTCTCTCTCTCTCTCTCTCTCTCTCTCTCTCTCTCTCTCTCTCTCTCTCTCTCTCTCTCTCCTCCTCTCTCCTGCTCTCTCTCTCTCTCTCTCCCCCCTCCCCCCCTCTCTCCTCTCTCCCTCTCTCTCTCTCTCTCTCTCTCTCTCTCTCTCTCTCCCTCTCTCTCCTTCTCTCCTTCTCTCTTCCTCTTCTCCTTTCTCTCTCTTCTTCTCTCCTCTCTCTTTCTCTCTCTCTCGTTTCTCTCTTCTCTCTCTCGTCTCTCTCTCCTCCTCTCCTTCTCTCCTCTCCTCTCCCTCTCTCTCTCTTCTCTCTTCTCTCTTTCCCTCCCCCTCTCTCTCTCTCTCTCTCTCTCTCTCACTCTCTCTTCTCTTTCCTCTCTTTTCTCTCTCTCCTTTCTCTCTCTCTTCTTCTCTCTCTCTCTCTCTCTCTCTCTCTCTCCTCCTCCTCTCCTCTCTCTCTCTATTCTCTCTCTCTCTCTATCTTCTCTCTCTCTATCTATCTCTTCTCTCTCTCTCTATCTCTCTCTTCTCTCTCTCTCTATCTATGTCTTTTCTCTCTCTCTCTCTCGCTCTTCTCTCTGTCTCTTCTCTCTCTTTTCTCTCTCTCTCTCTCTTTCTCTCTCTCTCTTCTTTTCTCTCACTCTCTCTCTTCATTTCTCTCTTCACTCATTTCTTCTCTCTCCTCTCTCTCTCACACACACCACACACACACACACACACACACACACACCACACACACACACACACACACACACACACACACACACACACACACACACACACACACCACACACACACACACACACACACACACACACACACACACACACACACACACACACACACACACACACACACACACACACACACACACACACACACACACACACACACACACACACACACACACACACACACACACACACACACACATATACACACACACATACCTGAGTGTACATTGATGAAGTTTCTTATGCGATATATAGGATGTATCAAGACAAACTGGCCCAACTGAAGAAACAGCTGCAGCAGCTGCGAGATAACACACACCCGGAATACAATAAAAAGCTGAAGAAGATTGATGCAGCATATAAAGAGAGGTACAGTAATGTTTTAGTGTGTGTGTGTGTGTGTGTGTGTGTGTGTGTGTGTGTGTGTGTGTGTGTGTGTGTGTGTGTGTGTGTGTGTGTGTGTGTGTGTGTGTGTGTGTGTGTGTGTGTGTGTGTGTGTGTGTGTGTGTGTGTGTGTGTGTGTGTGTGTGTGTGTGTGTGTGTGTGTGTGTGTGTGTGTGTGTGTGTGGATGTGTGTGTGAGAGTGAGTGTGTGTGAGCTTGTGCATGCTTATGTGTGCTTGCAAATATGACTTACTACTTTGTCTAAAAGAAAGGAGGGATTTCCATTTTTAATGATGTTTAGAAACTTGCCTTGTTTTATTCTTTTCTTGTTTACTTTTCAATCCATTCTATTGCCATTTTGCATTTACCTTTTATTTGTGTATTTTCTTTTATGCACACTTCGTTTCATCTCATTGTCTTTGATCGATTAACAGACTGCGGTTAAATGACTTGTGGAGGGGAGTGGAGATTGAATGTGTGGAGAGAGATTATTTGGCCGAGAAAAGATTAGCAGGAAAAGAGTTTGAAGAGAAGAAAAAGGAACTGAAAGAGAATCTCCTGCTGGAGCTGGAAGATAAGAAGAAAATCATCGAACAGGAAAGATTCACATTAGAACTCACAGGAGACTCAATGGAGGTTGGTCTGAATATATTGTCTTTTAAGCTGTCAATAGAACAAGCTCATGTGTACTGTCCTAGGATGCTATTGGTGCTTAAACTGAGTCTTTTGTCTTTGATGACCTGAGAGTTGCCTTTGAGAAGTTTTTGTTTATTTGAGTTTTGGGCATGGTCATTTTTTTTTTAAACATAGGTTTGTTTTCTAAACCTCAAACTTAGCCACACACAAAGAAAAAATATCATGGCAGGTTGACTACCTGAAAATGAAAACTATTGGCTGCATTAATATTGGCTTGAACTTCAATAATCCCCTACTACTGCTGTTTATATTTTATCCAATGAACCGTCATGTCTTCCTTCTGGTCATATGCCTGTGATTTTTTTACGTAGCCTCATCTTCTTTATAACCCATTATTTTTTCCTGCTTTATAATTCATATTAGGACATAATATGATATTTACAGAATGTAACAAACAAAATGCTGTAAGATTTCAATAAATTGTTTACCTATGCGCTTCACAATATAGACAGAACAAATAGTGTAGTAATTATTTTGTTTTGCAAGAGACAACATATTCCTTAGCTGTTAGTATATGAAGGGCTAAAAATCAGACAAACCACAAACAATATTGTTATCCTATTAAACTAATAGTTATAACAGATGACCAAGTTAGGAGTAAGGTCAGCAGATCCTGAAGAAGTGAGTTAGAGAGATAAAAAAAATCTATGAAAGAAGGGTTATCATCTGAAGGGTTACATGCTTGAGAAAATGACAGCAGAGAAGACAATATGAGAATGAACTACCATAAAAAGAAAATAAATCAACAGAGGGGAGAGATTGGCAGCTGAAGAGGAAATGTATTAATTGGAAGAGCAAAGGAAAAAGGAAACAGACTGAGAGAGCAAGAAAAAAAACTTTCTCAAGTATAAAAAGTTTTTCTTTAATGACTAAGAATAACAACTGAAGAATGAGGACAAGGGATGTAATTTGAAATTTTAAGGTTTAATCATTATATAATGCTTTAAGCTATATATTTAGGTACTCTTTTTTTAAATTAATGTTTGTACATATGCTCAGACAAGTTTCAACTGTGTTCTGCACTTGACCCTTTATGCTGATAAATGCAAGAGAAGGTGTATGACTTCTGAATTTTAACTAAAGTATATTAGTGAATATAATTAATGAATTAGGAATGCACTGCCAATGAGTTCCCTACTTGACATGCATTTTTGCAACATAAAAGGTTAATTGCACTTGCATGAATGTTCATATGGCTCCATGTGTGTGCTTGCATGAGCATGCACGCTGTACAATCACACAAAGACTCACATTAGTGTATGTAAAACCACTGATAAATAAGGAATGTGTAGCCAGTATTTTAAAAATGCTTGTTGCTCGCAAACAAGCTATTCATACCAGACAGAAAGTCTTGGGTGTCCTTGGTGAGTCATACCTTTTATAATTCCATATCAGACAAGATATGGAATGGTAAGGGAGTCACCAAGACGTTTATTGGCGAGGCTTAAAAATCTGGCACCAAGTAGACCCCTAAGCCAAATCCTGAGGCCCAAAATTGATGCGGTGAGTATGCCTTCATTAGGGTCATGATCTTGGTGTGTTCAGAGGGACTAGTGCAGTTGATGCTTTCAGTACATCTTCCCAGTATTATTTTTGAGAAGATTCTCAGGGAGAGCAGTGGGGGATAATAATAGTTTCAGTGGCATTATATCAAGGTAAATGAGAAGGTTAGAATCATGGAATAAACTCAAAATAGAATCCTTTTCACTCTCATTTTCAGCAGCATGCTTTAATATGAGGATAACAAGTGAATCACAGCCGTACATTTTCAAAAATATTTATGATTTCATTAAAGTAAATAATTCACCTTTGACTTTATTCTGATTCAAGATGTATCTGAGTTTATTTTTATTTCCTAGAAATAATGTTTGATTATACAGGCCCAGTATTAATCTGAAGCTTTTATGCATTCACTACATGAGCACTCATTCCTAATACTGCCTTACATTTCTCACAGTATAAGCCAGTTTCAACTCGAAAGCTGCGTCGAAGAGGCAACGAGCCTGCACCGATTGTGGAGAAGCGGCGCAAACCTGTCTCTAATACACTTCAACTCCTGCTTGAGGAACGCGAGGTGGATGAAGACTTGAAGCTGATCAACAAGAGCAAGCTAATTAATATGAAGAAAAGTAGGTTCAGAGATTAGAAGACTCTTTACTCTTTCTTTATATATATATATATATATATATATATATATGTATATATATATATATATATATATATATATATATATATAATTTTTTTTTTTTTTTTTTTTTTTTTTTTTTTTTTTTTTTTTTTCTAAATTTATTTGTAGAAGATATTTACAACTTCAAAATATTAAGTTTCATCTCAAATTTCCTTTTTAATAATTCAAGAGAATTAATAATAGATGACAACATAATCTGTTTGCATTTCAGCCTCACCTGCCATTGCGCCTCCAGAGCTTATTGGGAATGAACCAAAAATAGAAAATGGAAAGCTCTATTTTGATAAAAAGTGGTATGTAGTGCAATCCAGAGTTGAGAGGTTTCTTGTCAGTTTTAATGGTTTCATCAAATCATATGATGGCAGATATAGCACTGAATCTAATCTCAGTCTGTTATTAAAGTAATAAAAGTAAATTGAACAATTCTATGAAGAGTAGATTTTTTTTCTTCATAAAATTTTTAGATTGTCTTGTCAATGAAATACCTGATGTATGACCTTAATTATTTGTTTACAGGTTTCACAAGGGCCAAGCTGTGATGATTGAATGCAAAGATGGAACTCGGTTCAATGCTATTCTTACTGTTGCAGGAAATGATATGGTAATTTTCAACAGATATTTCTTGTGTTTGCATGGCAGCTTTTTGGTTTGTACTTTATTATGGATTATTTTTACTCCAGAAAACCAATGTAAATTTAGCAATATTGAAGCATAATGATACATATGGTTGATATACTTTTTGAAATGATTTATTTGTCTGAAGAAATTGAAAAGAAATACTTTTTCAACAGATTATGGTGAGAAAAGTACCAGACAACATCCGCTTGAAAATCACCCTGGCCCAATTGGCGCATGGGAAATACCTGGTGCGCCGTAGGAGTTCAACGTGACAAGCAGAGGATGCTGTGGGTCCAAATTTCTTTTAAACCTGACTGTGAATATGAAATATGGCTGGTCAACAAACTACCTTTAATGGAAGTGGATGTGCGGAGTGGCAGTAAGGTTTGAAAAAGAGTTAATGAGTGGAATAAAATGAATCTGACTATTATGGTGTTGAAGACAAAAGTGGTGGACATTGATGTCAGTGTCAGGATTACAGGATGGTGGATTCTGTCTGCCTCAACACTATATGCAAAGTACAACAGTAGATTTAAATATCTGTTAAATGGTGAGAGGACTTGAAATGCATTTAGACTTAAGCAAGAATTTTTTATTGGAGTACATTAAGTCTTAACTGAATTAAAGATAAATTTCTCACAGCCTACTTTTATTGAACCTTTTCCTGTCATTATTTTGAGAGAGAAAAAATGTTAATCTTTTGAAGAGAACGACAGCTTAACCCATTCACGCCGGGGCAGTTCCGGCTTTGCGCGGTTGCAATACTGGGGTTCTCGAACGCATAAGCCTAATGCCTCTAGATTCTCGGGCGCACAAGCCGCAAGCCTCGGTTGCCCGCTCGCTCTACCCGAGCGCGCAGCTTCCCCTCATAGCGCGTCCAGGGCGTCTGACGCTAAAACCACAATACATGCTATCACGTCACCCGGCGTGAATGGGTTAACAAAATTTTGACTGTGAACATATATTCATGAAATGTTTTATGAATTCACACAGGATCCTTGATTTTTTGGGGATTCAGACCTTTATAGTGTAAAGAATTTCCTTCATACTCAGATATTTCATCCAAAATTTTAAAAAAGGAACTAATCTTAGACAAACTAAGACTGATGATGAAAATATATGCTTGAGCCAACAACTCTTTATATCAGGGAAACCCCATGTGTCCAACTCTAGTTTTCCAATAAAGTACTTAACATAGAATGAAATATAGAAATCTAGTATTTCAAGGGTTCAGATGTAAAGGGTTAACTCACTGCAGACAGGTGTCATGATATACATAAAACAGTTTTTGGCCTGATGGCGGGTGTTGTTAACTAAAATTGTAGTATATGATCCATATTAGCTCATTATTTTCTCTGTACTCAGTGTGATAGAAATATTGCTGTTTTATGGGAGGACAAAAAGTAACTTTATTTTTTCATATTTTTGTGTGCTCATGAACAAATAAGAAACATATAACCACCTACAATAAAGCTAACATGAAGAGGAAGGAAACCTGTGCTTGTGACTATGAGTGCCACAGTGAAAAGCATCCATATTGGCACTGGAGCACATTTTAGACACTGGGTATGGATTGAGTCACCTTCCTCTTTTCGTTCTGCCTGCACATCCTTCATAGGCGGTACTTTCGAGCAAAAGGTCATCAACTTGCTGTGTGCCATCGCTCTATAAAGATAGTAATTACTTTGAATATGACTATGAGACTATGAATGGATGCCATTCAAGGCTCTCTCTCCTGCTTGTGCCACCTAGTTTTGGGATGTTAAGTTAACTTAATATTACAGTAATTATGACTGCAATTGCCATCATCACTCACTCCTTTCTCATAGTACAATAAAATAGAACAGTGATCCAAAATCCCCATACGTGATGTACATCATGGCACCCGTCATCAGGCCAAAGTTCCTACGTCATGTATGTCATGACACCCATCTGCGATGGGTTAAGTAAAATGGATTTAACCCTATGGTGATGGTGGACGTAACAACCAAACTAGCAGTCAAACCGGTTGTTCAACTGGTGGCATTGGCTAAAAATTAGAGGGATGAGGAAAGTTTTTTCTCTGCCCTCCAAGCAATGCAGATTACCCTAAATGGCATTTTTCCATAAACTGGTCACAGAACGAGGGTTTAAGCTGACTTTGGAACCCTAGCTACGTTATAGCCATAATATTTCATGACTGTGTGTGCTTCAGCTGTTATTAGATGCTGATGTATTGACACCCAGCTTCATGCACTTTTTGTTGCGTCACAGCAGTGGTCAGCCATGAGTTGGGTGGCCCAACTCAATCCTACAGAGGCTGGTTCCCCCAATAAGCTGTGTTGGGGGGCAGTAGAAGGCTGATGGGCATTAGCACAAAGCAGTCATGAGAGTTCAAGGCCTCATCAATGGGACTGTGGATGATAACCCAGCACCCTCAGGGTCAGCACTAGTCTCAGGACCCTGTGAATGTCAAGACAACTGACTATGGTAATGGGATGCCTACTGACACCTGAAGAAATGAATGCAGCATAAAGTGAGAGGACAGCTCGATTAATGCCTGTGTCTGTGGCATTTACACAAGCCACTTTCTCCAGTGCTGCCCCAGAGCCATTTCCTTGTATCTATAAGCACGATCGACATATAGAATGCGAGCTTCAGTTAACAGTCTTGGACAGACATAGAGACTGAGACTGGTGATGTGGAATCCCTCATTAAGCCATGTTCAAGCAGGGACTCCCACTCTGGTTGCAACAACAAATAACAATGCACCATTTCCCGTCAGCAGATTTGATGGCAGAGATAACAATAACCATCATGCCGTATGTGTAGTTCCACCTGCATGACTAATACATGCCTACACAATGGACTCCACATGTCTTTGTGCTATTCCT
The DNA here is from genome assembly GCF_977035675.1 of Penaeus japonicus. Taxonomy (NCBI): domain Eukaryota; kingdom Metazoa; phylum Arthropoda; class Malacostraca; order Decapoda; family Penaeidae; genus Penaeus; species Penaeus japonicus. The sequence continues at coordinate 984,408 of NW_028234410.1, forward strand.
CATTAGAATAAAGGTTTCAGGAGGGTGTCATACTACCCTTGACTTTTATCCAGGTACTCCCTTCAGGTCACCAAAAAGTGTCAAGTCACCTCCTGGCAGATGACTTGTCAACTTGTGGTTGATGCATGATTGCTATGAAAAAATGAGACAAGGTTTAGTTGGTGGCTCAAGGGGGATGGGGTAAATTAATAAAGAGAAAAGCGAGTCCTGCGCAGTACTTCTAGATTACCAAAATTCTTTTGCTATGTGATGGCAAGGACATTTCTGTTCAAACATTTGATGTTAATTTCCTAATTTCTAACTTACACAATATAACTAGGAAATAGTATATTAGTGAGAAATGTCAACTAGAACCTTGTTTTAATAAAGTTCACCATTTTGGATCTTCTTGGCAAGGCATTTTTTTAATCCTTTGTGACAGAAACTTGGCCCACCATTATTTTTATACTCTATCAATTGGATGTAAAATTTGGCTCCTTTAAAAGAATCCCTATAGTTTCTTTAGTATTTTTTTTTTTTCCGTTGACTTAGAAAAGTATTCCTTAAATAAATACTGAGAAAATGGAGGGGATTAAGGCAGCACTGGTCCTTGGGAAGTTGCTGACTTGAAAGAGCTCCTCATGGATTGTAAGAAAAAAGCCTGGGTTAAGTATTTGCCAAACCATGTTTATCACTGCCCAACTGCATGACTTCGTATGGATTATAGTTAATAAATTAATTAATGTCATGAGTCCTTCCTTGCATCATCATAAAAACAAAAGCATTTTAATCTTACCCATTTATCCCTATGACGACGGTGCGTCACACTCGTGTGACACAGCTAAATTCCCGATGCCGGGGCGTCATGCCAGTGTGACGTTTCTAATGCAATATTGCAATGGCCCGGTGTAGGGGTTTTCGCGTAGCGCATACCTCGTCGGGAAAGGGTTAATGCCATTTTTTCATGGTTTGACAAATGGTAACATGAATATAAATAATTTCGCAATACTTACATGGACCTACCTGGTGAGGCCATTATTTGATAAAGTTACCAAAATGTCAATAAAGGCAGAGATTTTCTTAATTTTTAAATATTGCCTGTATGTTATATTAACCACCTACCCTAAAGTAAAATTCATAATAAAATGCTAAATATGAGTATAGCCACCAGGGCTGGCCTCAAGCCAATTGGACCCTGTGCCTAAGGGGCCCGCCATACTCTAGACCTTGGTGCAAGTTGGCCGGGAACCAGGGCTCACCAAAACTGTTCCCGATTGAACCCACAACTCCTAAGGCTGGCCCTAATAGCCACGTATGTAGCCTATCAGGTGCAAATAAAAGGGCGAATGGTACCAAGAAAAATAGTAGAGGAAAAAAGAAGGATGCTTGACTTTACCAATGACAAAACAATATGAATATTTTATCCCACTGAACCACTGTTATATATAGGCATTAAAAAAAATCAGTAGAGATGACATTGACAATATTGTTTTAAATACAAATGTCTCATTTCACTTTTATTTCCTATCTCCACTTACTCATCTTGTGATTTCTGAGCAATGAAGATTTGTTTTTTTCCTAATACCAAAAACAATGGTTGGGACATGGTTTGATTTGTGGGAGGACACTCAGAAACTGCCTAACCAACCCCTGCCCATATTTTGATGTGCAATTAAAGTTTATTTTACTGGTTTACTGATAGTCTTACTGAAGGTCTGGTGAAGACTTCTTTGAGAGAAAATGAGATGATGTTGTGACCTCACTAAGATACCCAAATATGCAACCCTGACATTTTGTTACACATTTAGACGAGAACTTTTTTTCTAGTTTTGCTCCCCTGACCTTTAACCCACTCTGGACGGGTGGTACAGTACTGTACCGCTCATTCAAAAGCCCAGTGGCCGGGCGGCACAGTATTGTGCCAGCTATTCAATTGATTTAGGACTAATAATTTGAACGCCCCGGCATTGTGACATTCAAGGCTAGAATTCCCCCGTCGTGGATGGGTTAAGTGACTTTTTATACATTTTGACCTTGCCATAAAATCCTTCCTCTGCTCATTGATATGACTGATGATTGCTACAAAATATAACATAAGGAAGAAAAACCGCTTGGTATGAGTTAAACTCAATTTATTAACATGGACTTGTATAAATATTAACATCATTACCAAATATCAACAATATTTTCTTCTCATGTACCTACTTCTACATTTTCAGTTAAAATGTACAATTATCATATCATACATATAGTATTAAAAGGACACTGTCCAACTTATGTTTCTTCCAGTATAAATGGTACAGATGCTCTGTACTACAAATTACTTCCTCCTGACACGTCCACACTCAATACCTGAAAAAGTTACAAAATACAGTCAAATCATTCAGTACTTTATTTTCTTTTTCTTTTTATTTTCTTTTGATTCATTAAGACTAGTCTTCCACAATCAAAATCTATCATACTATAGTATCAGATAAAAGTTGCACAGATAATGATATCTTCTTATCTTACCTGGCCTGAAACTTTTGCAACAGCCTGATTTTGAGCTGGCAACCCTTGACCTGTTTTTGTGACAAGCTGCATCACCTTTTGCCGTTTAGGTGCTGGTTGAGTCTGGCCTGTGTCCAGTTCATTCAACTGCTCCTCTGCACTGGACAACACTTGTAGTATAATAGGTCCATTTGTCTCACCTGAAACGTAGTAGGATTTAAATATCTGATTCATATTGTTTGAATATATATTCATATCTAAAATCAAATGATGAAGCAAAGCGAGAGATCTATATTTCTATCAACTGTTCTTAAAACAAACCTGTCAGAGCAGCATATTGTTCTGGACTCAGTGTTATAACCTGAGTAACTTCTTGGCTCTCTTCTGCAATCTCTTCCACTATACTTTCCACACTTGATGATGAGAGGAGAGCTGGCAGGCAAGGTGCCGTCAAGGTTGACGATGAGTATGAAGACTCAGACTGCTTATTTCCATTTCTTTGTGAATTTGAGTTTGTATTGTTTCTGGATCTTGCAGATTTATTATGATCAATGTTAAGGTGATCTTGCTTTAATGTGGCTGTTGGAAGCAAAGGCATTTCCTGCAAAGTAGGTGAATTTCTTTTTTGTATTTGGCGAAGATTTTCTTCAAATATTTCAATTTGACACCAACAATTATCTATCTAATACCAATAACTGATAACTGATCTTTAATAAATAAGATTCCATCACATGTTTAATAATTTTCCTCATCATTCTGATAGTTCATCTAATACCATGGAATTCAGAACATATCCAATTATTTCTAATTGATCTTCAACCCATTCACGCCAGATGACAGGATGTATTAAGTGTCATGAGAATATTTTGCCAGATGACGTTGTATTATGCCATAATCCCTCCCTCTAAACACATTTCATATCATTATGTATGTGTATATACTCAAAGGAGTTCAATTTGTATTTTCATGTGAAAATAATGTGGAAAAAAAACTATTATCACCCTGTTGAGTCAGTCAGGTAAAAAGCTAACTAAGAGGCACAGCACAGAATTAGGAAAATGAAAGCCCTGGCGCAAATGGGTTAACAAAAAGATTCCTCCACATGTTTAATTATATTCCTCATTATTCATATAATTTCATATTAGGCAGGGCAAACACCTAAGGACAATTCAAACAAATGACGAGAACATATAATAAGAGAACCAAACGAACCTGTTTTATCAGCTTTAAAGCTTGTCTTCCAGCCTCTGTAAGGTGCAGCGTCTGGCCATGTGCTACTGCTGAAGTCACAAGAGTGGAGGAGTCATCTACTGGCAGCAGAGCAGCTTGGGCTTTCAGTAATTCTAAGGCAGCTGCACTTGCAACATCTGGAAGTTATGTTTCATGTAATCACACATTCTCCAGATATGTACAAATGGGAATTAATGTTCATAAATTTTAATTAAAATATAAATCATTCAGACATTTGGAATTTAAATAAGCAAGTTACATATATAGTGCACTTCCAAGGAAAGCATAGAGACTGATGTACTACAAAAATGAAACAACTCTTGAAAACAAAAAGTCCAGAAGTATATTAACTCCTTAACCCTCTCTGGACGGGTGGTACACTACTTTACCGCTCATTCAAAAGCCCGTTGGCCAGGCGGCACAATATGGTGCCAGCCATTTAATTGATTTAGGCCTAAGCGTTCGAAAGCCCCGGCATTGTGACATGCAAGGCTGGAATGCCCCCGTCGTGAGTGGGTTAAGAATCCATATTCAAGGATATTCTTGAGGTGAACAAAGAAAATCAAGGTAGAACTTTTATTTTTATTTTTAAAGTAGACCATTAACCCATTGGTTGCGGATTTCAAGATTAGTGTATACAGCTTTGTGGTGGTAATATTATATATGGCTCGGAGGTTCGTAGCGGTATTTATCTTACGCTCAGGCAGTGTGGGAGACCGCACTCAAGGAGCTTGACATCTGTTTTCCATTTTGTAGGAAAACTGGTGAGGTAAGAAAATATCCTTATTTCCAATATTTTTGACTCAGATAGCAAGTCTTTTGAAGAGATCAGCAATGTGATAATGTAATGAAATAATTCCTATTTTAGCTCTTCATGATATGATTATACCTATGAATCTATATAACAGTATTTGATAGTAAATGAAAAAGAGGACTTGCATCATTTTTGTGTTTTTTTTTCAGAAACGATAAAAATGGCTGGACAATCAGTAATTGTTTCATTTTACCAATGTGATAACGTATTCTTTTGTGAGTTTATTTTTCTTGGAATTACATGTGGGGAATAAAGATGGGAGTGAAAAATATTCATGTACTTGCATGAAACAAAACCAAAACTTTTTTACCCATGTATAATATAACACCTCAATACTTTACCTTGTTATGATAGTTTTCATAACAGGTAAAGACACAGAGTGATACCTTGCTAATTAGGCACTCAGCCTTTGTTATCTTTCATTTGCCATGTGTGTAGCTTGTACTTTTTTTCCTCTATTTCCCTTATCACGTGAGGGTTTCTCCCTTGCAGTCAAACAGCTTAGGTACATCTGGAAGGTACCTACGCAACAGGCCTCTCACCACTTCTTCCCTTAAGAAAAGCTGCTGCCCAACCTCCCCACCTACTTCCTTAAACAAAAGAAAGCCATTTACCATCACCATATTAAACAGGTACTTAAAAACTTTTTTATACCACTTGAGGTTCCTCCTCAAGGCTGGATATGACGAATCGAGTTGGTCATTTTTATTTAGTCAGTCAATCTTGGCCATTTCTGATGTGTGCATTGTGGAGAGAATATGGATGGCTTTTTTGTCCATCCATTTCAGGCACAGCATGCCAGTTGATGTACTTCTCTCCAGCTCATTCAATATCAGTTTATTTATGAAATCTCGAGGCATCCACTTTCTATTAGACCGCATAGTCCCACAACCATTTGTCCTCCTTCCCTGGAGCCAATGGAAAAGAGCAGGGGTTGTGCACCAACTGTTTACATATAGACGGTACCCTTTATTCAACACTTCCGCCAACTACATCAAGTTGGTGATGACCTTATGTGAAGCCGGCAGTTCCCCTTTATCTTGGTCCGTATAAAAGTTGAACGAACACATGTAACCACATGTTGGACGTGATGACACACAAAGTTTGTATATCTTTAGCCCAATCCGAGCTCTTTTCATCGGGTTATAGGTGACAAATCTCAGACGGACCCAAAATTTCCATAAAGTTTTGTCAACAGTAATCCGTCTGGCAATTCTTTTGGAGAAGCTCGACTATGCGGTCGAGCTTCCACAGCCTGTTGTCCTCGTCTTAGAAATCATCACTAGCAAAGTGAAGGGCACTAGATACTTAATCAAATCTGTCATGAGGCATATGTTTTAGAAAAAAGGGTGCCTTGTGAAGGTATTCTTTAGACCAATGCTGTGAATGGCACAGCTTCAAAGAGATTCCCAATCATAAGTCTTAGTGCCATCCAGACTTGAAATTCAGCTAGAGTCACAGGGCTCCACCTGCTCTCGTGTCCTCTTACCCAGCTTGGGTGAGATTCAGCATACCTGTAATGGATGATAAACATTCAATGGAGTTATAGCATGACATTGTATTCAGAACATGAATTTTTGCATCTTTTCGAAATGAAGGGGATGGGAACTTACTTGTTCATTTCTTCCATGATGAAATTCAGTATCTCATCTGTGAAAAAAACTTTCAAGAATTCGTGAGGTGACTTTGAAGCACCAAGGTTTACCCTCAAGCCTGATGTCACTGTAAAAAAACAAACTTTTGTGGCACATTTTCTCTCCTGCGTGAATGAATGCGATTAGCATACTCTGATAATGGCTCATTGGGCACAATATCACTATTGTGCAGCAACACGTTTAGGACACTAGGAGCCAATCCCATCTTGTATGCACTGCTGCCTTTTGCTTCTGCAAACACTACAGATCACCTGATAATGTTTTTTTTTTTTTAATCAAAGTTAATGAATAATTCTACCATCCACCCCATAACTTTATGAGTTTATTATAAAGAAGTACTCTTAAATCACGGCACATCACATTTTACATGGGCAGCATTTCCCTAAAGGTGTAGGTAGGGGGAGGGGAGAGAATCTTGATTTTTGGTAGTATTATGACACAATTGACTTAAACTCATGAAGACCTCCTCATCTGCCCCATAGTGAGAGCAAAAATACCATAAATACTGAGACAGTAGACTAAAGTGGCTTTACATCTTATCATTTGTACTGCATCTATATACGCACTCACTATAGACCAGACAGTGAGGGGGGGGGGGCATTTACCATTTTTGTTAGAAATGTTGAACTAACGCCATTCACCCCTTAGGAAGCACAAAGTACACATAAGACAAAGTACAGCAGTAATATTATGTGCTCATGCACTCCTAAAGGAGCAGATGAGGGGTCATCTGTATTAGATTACTTCTTATTTCATCAATATGGTTATTGGAGATTTATAAAGGGTCTGTTATCTCAAAAGTAACAAGGCCACTGCTAACAAGCATGAATGAGGCTCAGAATAACTTAATGGTTACTTTCACATTCGGGTTCCTGCAATGCTTAGAATCAAGATAAGACCTTATAACTTTGTAGGATGACTCACTAATGGTGTAGATATGTTTTGTTAACCCATTCACGCCGGGGCGATTCCGACTTTAAATGGTCATAATTCCGGGGTTTTCGAACACATAAGCCTAACGCCTCAAGATTTTCGGGCACACAAGCTGCGAGCCTGGGCTGCCCGTTCACTCACCCCGAGCGGCAGCCTTGCCCAGATATCTCGTCACCGGTGTCTGACGCAAAAACCACGATACGTGTCAGTATGTCATCCAGCGTCAATGGGTTAATAAAACCTATTTTCATAAAAAAATATATATATATTTCTCATTGAAACAGTGATTCAGGGTCCGTCCTTATACGCACACAGCTCACAGTTGACTGGGTACATGGTGGCTAGCTGCTGCCTCAACAGACAAATAGTCTGTTGCATTAGGCCTGTGCATCTTGAAATACCCCAGCATAATGTGTAGGAGCCAAAACTGCCCCAGCATTAATGGGTTAATGTATTAATAATCAAACATACTAAATTAAACCTTTACTTCCAAGATTTTAAAGACATAAGTTTTCTAATCATTTGCACCCTGTTACTGTTTCAAGTCTTTTTCCTTCATTCAACAGCCTTTGGTTGAAGTAATTTGTGTACAAAACCACATGTAAGCCCTACCTTCCGTGCCTTCAGATCCCTTAGATGTTGCCTCTGCTAATTCTGCCAATGTTGCTAAGACTGAGGTGTTTTGATCTGCAATATACAAAAGGATTTTCAGTTTGTTTAACTCCCTAATCAAGTACCTTGGTACATAAAATGACGAGAAAATAATAAAACAGATTCATTTAAAAATAATTTGCTTGTCAGCTAAAGCTTTATTCATTATTCCTATGAAAAATTGCTATACAAGAGAACATTAGAAAGAAATAAAAGTTTGCATATCACATGTTGGTCTCAGTGCAATGATACCATGGCTCACCATCTGAATCATCTGCAAGAATGGAATGAGGCAGGTCGCCCTCCATGCTAAATCTTTCTTCTGCTTCCTTCTTTACCTGGCCTTCAACTGGCTCCTTGTATAACATGGAAAAAGGAAAGGGAATGTTAATATAGGAAATGATGAAAAGGTCATCTTTAACCCACTCATGACGGGGGCATTCAAGCCTTCCATGTTACAATGCCGGGGCTCTCGAACGCATAGGCCTAAATCAGTTAAATAAACGACGCCGTATGACATCACCCAGCGAACGGGCTTTGAATGCTCAGTACTCGTGGTGTACCACCCGTCTAGAGAGGGTTAAAGAGAAAAGCAATGTTTCAATACAGTGATATGCTAATGATATGGAGAGCAGTTCAAATGCAATTACCACTATGGTTTGCATCAAATTGTGTGAAATTTCTTGTGAGGAGCATCTGCCCTGCCCCAAAACCAGGATATTCATAACCTTGTTTGGATTTATTTTTTATGTATTTTCGCCTACTCCTGCTTCTGCCGGAAATGAAAAGAACGATATAAATAATTATACAAAAAGCCATGAAGTGATATTGTATCCCCAGCAGCAAGTGCTGCCACCACATGATGTGATATCACATCACCTGCCCTTAACTGGGTAAGCAGGCTGTAGGTTTCAATAAATAAATAACTATTCACTTGTATTGCAAACTTGGTGGCAAATACAAGTAAACAAATAACACTTGTTACAGCCATTTTGACTTCTGCTGCTATCTAATGAACTTTAACCCCTTCACTACAAACAGTAGAAAATGTGCCCCCATGCTAAATCCAAGATGTCGGTCTGTGCCAAATTTTAAACGTCACTATTGAATATAACAATTTTTAAGCCAAACCTTAACAAGTTTTAAGCCAAAACTCAACATAATCATCAAGTACTATATATCAAATATATGGATAATCAACCTCTTCCCCCTGTGCATGTGACAAGTTATTTACATGTGTTGGGAGGAGGGTGAGAAGAGTGACCTTGGTGAGAGACCTCAGTGACTCAAGAGGACAAAAGAAAATAGTTGAAGTAGTATGGTAAACTAATCATAATAAGTTTTATATTTTTACATACTGTTCCATAAAGAAATAAAATTATTGCTAGTAACGCCCATCCATACCTCCCTGGTATAAGCAAATCACACTCCTATGTAATAATAATGAAAGTCAAGCAAGCCATCATATCATATACAACCTATATTCTGAAAGATCTCGTACAGTATCCGGAGGAAAAAAATATCAATTACAATGTTTTTTGTTTTTTTTCATGAATGGTGGTTAACCCATTGGAGTCGGTTGACGTGATGACATGTTTTGTGGTTTTTGCGTCAGACGCCAGGGACGAGATATGAGAGCAAGGCTGGCGCTTGGGGTGAGCGACTTGTGCGTCCGAGAATCTCAAGGCATTAGGCTTATGCGTTCGAAAACCCCAGTATTGCGACCGTGCAAAGCCGGAACGGCCCCAGTGTGAATGGGTTAAATAGCACAACAAAAGTGGATAAACTAAAATACTTTGAAGGTAAACAACAAATTCCAATGCCAACTATATTTGAACAACTAAAAACTTCAAACTCAATACAACAAAACTATAACAAAACATTTGTCTAAAGCACTTACTTCTTCATACTCCTCTGTACAAACCTCCTCTGTTTTGCACACAACAGGAATAGAGTTCAAGTCATCAGTGACATTCAGAGATATGGACTCCACTGCTACTGCCTCCTCTTCTTCTTTGTAGTTCACACCTTCCTGAAAATTAATAAGCCATTACAGGAGTTGAGAATCTTCATTTAAGAGTGCTTACTTTCCATATCTAATACCTGTTGCAATTTACATGCCATTCCCCATTTAACCCATTGTAGACAGATGTCATGACATGACATGACCAATTAGGCCTAAAAGACAATCATGAAGTATTAGGACTGTTATAGTGCTAGCTTCAGAGCTACAGGTTTCCAAAGTCAGACTAAACCCTTGTTTCGTGATGTATTTATGGAAGAATATTCACAAGGCAAGTCTATGCTGTCCAGAGGGCAGAGAAAACATTTTTCCTGTCCCTCTAATTTTTAGCCGATGTGTCGGTAGCAGTTAGGTCGTTAGGAGGTCCATCCGCATTAGGTTAATCATACATGGTGCATCAATACTGTCAGGTTAAGCTGGTTAAGCTAGGTTTGTTTACACTGTTACTGAAATAGTAAATATAAAAAATAAATCATATTATCTAATGGTTACTTCTCACAATGCTTGCTTGCTTCAACTATTATGATTGCATCTAGGAAAATTGCTTCATATATTTATCAGTCAGAATATAATCATATAACTGCTCCTTTAACTCCTACAAACTACAAGCCTCAGCCCTCCTGCACCCCCCCCCCTCCCAGCTGGAAATAACCAACATTTTCAATCTTTATCAGAAGCAAAGCTGGTATTTCATGTTTAAAGACCTCAATTTTATACATCAGAAAATGTATGTAATATGCTGGTATGTCATATAGTTATTGTGTAGAGGTGTATCAAAGTTGAAGATCTCTCTTGAGTATCAGATATACTGGTTTACCCTTACCCATTCTTACTGAAACTGACAGGGAAATAGCCTGGCAGCTTTTCAAAAGTAGATGGCAGCACGTACTTGCCTAACAAATATTTTCCCTTTTATCCATCATGAAACAAGGGTTTAGGCTGACTGGAAAGCTGAAACTAGGGCTGTTACAGTCACAATACTTCATGACTATGAGCACACTTTAATTGAGAGCTGTGTCAGGTGTGCATTGACATCTTTAAGTCATAATCCAAGCCATCATGCATGTCGTGCTATCCATCTGCTATGGATTGACATTCATCTATGTGCTCAATGGCCCATAGCCCAAGTCACCTTCCTCTTCTCAACCTCTTCTTTTATTGGGGATAATTTTGTTTTCTTTTCATGTTTACAAAAATGTTGAAAATAAAAATAAATAAACTTGATTTTTGACCTAGTGTAAAGATATGGGCTCTATACTATAATTTTAGTTATTTACAATATTGAGAAATCTTGCCAGATGGCACATATAAGCCTTGTAATATAGTAAACAAAAACAAGAGCAAGAAAGACTTAGATATGTCTTGTGATGCGCCTTCCCTCTGAATAAAAAGAAGAGAAAAAAAGAAAGCCCACCCACCAATCAAAAAAAAAAGAATAATATAAAAATAAAATTCACCTGAAGCAGACGTACTATCTGTTGATGTCCTCTTTCTACTGCTAAATGGAGAGGAGGCTTGGAAAATCTGAGGGAAAACAAAATAACAATATTCATGATTGCTTTTAAAAAGAACATAAACAAAAAGTGAGAAAAAGGAAATACAAACAATAGATCAAATCAACAATCAATTATACCTACATGAAGAAGCCAAAAAATTGCAGTCACCATTTCTATAACAGAAGATCACAATAAAATAAGTCGCCTGTTTCCAGATATAAAACGATTTCATAAAAATGCGTTTTTCTATGAAATGTTACTACTCTCCTCCTATACCACTATATTCCTGAAGCTTAAAATGCTGTCTTGTATATCCAACAACTCAAGTTCTATTCAGCCTTTAACAACCATGCAAAAAAGGTTAAAGAACCTAATAAATAATATATATCCCACTAAGTAATGTATGGCTGCAGGTGATTCCCTCATGACTACCATCAGTTGCCAGTTGATCCTTCACCTTCCCAATAACACCAGTGGGAGGAAACTGACCAGCAGGAGCTGGTTGCTTATCTAGGTCTTCAGTTCCTGATGGGCTTCAAGCCCAAGCCAGATATGAAGCTGTATTAGTTGCAGGACCCTCTATTTGAAAAGCCAGTGTTCGCACAGACAATGCTTAGGGATAGATTTTCATGGGTGACACAGAATTTGCATGTGGCCGACAACAGTGTTGATCATCCCACTGATGAAAGCTTGTGAAAGCTGTGATTGAATCTCTCAAGCTCTTGTGAATGTGTTCTGCTTTAACCCATTCATGCCAAGGCTTATATTTGCATAATGCTATTCCCTCTGGCTAGATAGCAAGCACGTACAGTGACTAAACACAAGATCTCTCCCGACACGATATAGCGCTGCACCTCTATGAGGATTTTTCACCCGTCCACTTTAACAGGGTTTTTGTATTTGTTTACATTATTTTCACAAGTGAATAAAATGTGTCTATGTAAAAAGAACTCCTATGCTTATCTACATACATAACGACATAAAATACATTTTGAGGGAGAGGTCATGACGTGATAGGACGTCATCTGGTGGGAGCAAAATGTTTGTATGACATGATATCACATCACCAGGCACCA
>NW_028234410.1:1004254-1009254 GCF_977035675.1 Penaeus japonicus
AAAAGCAAGCAAATCTATCCCTATCTCCAATGGGGTAAATAACTTTCTACAACATATATTTCCTTGGTATGTCTGTGTTTTTCTTCTTTTTTTTTTCTTTCATTTATCTTTCTCCCTCATATTCTTTTTCACTCTTTCTTCCTTTCTCTCCTTCTTTCAACAATTCATTCCCTCTCATTTCCTTTTCCTGTCTGTGACAAAGTGTCATCATCAATTACTTCCGTATCTACTATTGGATCATCTGTTTATTCTGGATAAAACTGAAAGGTTTTTTTTCTCATCTTCTTCAAGAACATCTCTGTCACTGTCCATTAAATATTACCTAAAAACCAAGGATTTCTGAAGCAATATCACTTAATTCAGTATTAGACATAGATGCAGCCAATTGCCTGCTCTACTATCTTCAACACTTTCCATATTTTTCCATAATTCAAGTTTGGTTCAGTAGCCGGGTGCATTTCATGGGTTATTTCCACCAACATTATTCATATGATTATTTAACCCAATGCAGACAGGGTGCCTAACTGGTCATCAGGACTGGCGGTCTACAACATTAGTGGCACTGGCTAAAAATTAGAGGGACTGGGAAAGTGTTTTCTCTGCCCTCTGGGTAGCACAGACTAGCCCAAACAATATTTTTTCCAAAAATCCATCATAAAATGCAGATTTAGGCTGACTAGTGCCGTTATAGCAATAATACTTCATGACTGTGTGTACACTTCAACTGTGAGCAGACCCCGATGTTGCTTCATGTACACACTGACACCCTTCTTTTAGGCCTAATTGGTACCATCATGTATGTCACAACACCCATACGCAATGGGCTAAATTTGGTGATGATAATGATAAAATATCACTATCGGCAAAATAAAAATTGGACTGACCATCACCTTTCAGTTAAACCATATAGCTCTTAAATATATACTTTAAACTTGCCTAAAATCAAATATACATTCCTCTGAATAATAATTCTAAATAACGCCCAAAAACTGTAATTCCTTTACCCTCCAATCTTCTTTACACCAGAAATAGGAGAATGAAAACATCTCTCACTGGGCTTCCACAAACTAAAGTCTTCAGGAAGCATCTTATTTATATTCCATCTGATAAAAGATGCACTCACGAAAGTTCCTTCAACAAATGGCAATACACAATTGTAAATAAATACTCTTTCATTGTCTGAACTGGGATTCTTTTTAATTGCATCTTTTTACAGCTGAAGACAAACATGAAAGGGATCTTACCATATCACAGGCATTGATATTGGCTCCTGACTTGACTAGCAGAGATACAATGTCCATGTGGCCTTCCATGGCAGCAAGGTGTAGGGGCGTCTTGTCTACCTAATAAAAGAATGTAAAGAAAAAAGTGACTGTCAAATCCCCTTCAATTACTTACCTTACTGAATTATCTCAAGAAAGTAAATGAGTAAAAGCAAAAACCTAATGATCACACACTATTTGCATATTAGCTAAAATGTTCAAGATTTTATATAAAGCTCTTCCTCACCTTGTTGCGAGCATCTTTGTTCATGCCTGCTGCCAGTAGACGATCACAGGTTTCATAATGGCCATTTTGTGATGCCAAATGCAATGGAGTCATGCCAATGGGCTATTGAAAAAAATATATATATATTTCAATATATATAGTATTCTTTTACTTAATATATCAACTTAATAGATGGAAAATGGGGTTTAAAGAACCATTAATTTTTTTTCCCCCTTTTGGAAAAAGGATCTGCTGTAAACTGTCACAAAATCTCTTAGGAACCCCAATTACTCGCCCCTAAACTGTCACAAAATCCCTTAGAAACCCCAATTACTCACCCCATCTGATGCAAACGGTGCACCTATTGCCATCAGTGTTCGTACTTGACTAGTGTTGCCGACCTTTGCAGCTGCCAGTAGCTTCTTCCCCAGTTCATTAAGAGTTGTCACCTGAGAGTTGTCTCTTTGAAATGCTGGGGGTCGTTCAGGTGGGCCTGGTGAACCACTGTTGGCTGACCCTCCAGTGACTGCAAGCATAAGTAACAAATCTTAGAAGCCTATACAATCAGATATTGATATGTAGTACTCAATATTTCTATAAAAAATGTGCTGGTGACCCAGACTTTGTGCAATGGCTGCAATGTACTCCTATGCCTGTACAGCTGCTGCTTGCTGTGGCTCTCACAACTATAAACAAAGTTCACTCTTCTCCACCCCACCTCTTCATTTTTTTCTTATTAACCCATTGGTCGCAGCATTAAAAAAATGTTTGTGCAGTAGGATGCCTGTTTTACATGTCTGGCACGGTGCCATCCGCTTCTATGACCAACTCTGCCTTTGCAGCCAATCATAATATCCACTGCTAATGGGTTAAACTGTAATACTTCTATTACAATGTGTAAAGAACATAATAAGTTGATATGGACCTTACACTATGATTTCAGTCTATCTAAACATTAACCCAATCCCGGCGATAAGTGGAAACCCTCTACGCCGGGCCTATGCAATTTTGCATCGGGAACGTCACACTGGTGTGTTGCCCCGTCATCGGGCATTTAGCCGTGTCACACGGGTGTGACGCACCATCATCAAAGGGTTAATAATGATTGTCAAATATAAACATCACAATATTGTAAAAAAACTATTCCTATGTACAACAAGTTAATAGTCCCAAGAAAAAAGAAATATAAATTAAAGCTAGAAAGATTTCATTTATCTTTCAATTTCAACCCTAGTAGCTGTGCATTTGAAATGGCAAATAAAATACACTATTGGCTACAATGCCGCTGTCATGATCATTGTGGCAAGCCTGATGCCATCCTACTGCACTATCTGCTGGATTGTGAGCACACTCGCTTCCTCAGACAGGGTCCACAGACAACAGCCGTCGACCTGGTGAAATGATTATTCCTCTTGCTTACCCCTTTGCAACTGGAGTGCCTACAAGCAATCTTTCCACCTTGATAAGCATTCAGTGATCAGATGATTCAGCCCTCATAGCTGACAGAGGCCACGCCACCTTGTGTAAACAGCCCAGGCAAAGCTTCACCTTCGCAAATCTCTCTGAACTGTACTGAACTGAACTGGTAAATAAAACTGTTGATTGGTGGAGTTTACCCCTTGCATAAGTCTGGGTGTGCACACAGCCATGTTTGACCCCAAGTGCAACAAGTAATGGCATGAAAATTTTAGGTATAAAAATAAATAAACAGGAAGAAAAGAAACCACATGTAATTTTCTATATTACAATTTGTATTTGTTATCTGATAAGGAAATAGATGATTAAAAGTAAGACTTTATGTCAAAAACAAACATTTGCAATTAAAGACATCAAATAAATCTCTCCCTCCTTCCCTGACCTCCATTTCACTTGATCTACATCTTGGTATATGGATAACATACAAAAAACTGTCCCACAAAATCAGTCATTAACTTTGCTGACTTACCTGAGACTTGAGTGACTGGTCGAGCATTTCCTTGAGCAAGTGTGAGTTGGGGTGCACTGCCCTGAGCTGAAGAGGAGGCTGCAATAGACCCTATTTCAAGATTTCCAGATTCGGTTAGAGTCCAACAAGCAGAGGAGAGAGCCTTAGCCACCGTCTCCAGACCATTTTTATCTAGCAGCTGAAGCAAGAGTGGAGTGATTACATAATTTATTGCATGGAGCTGTTTTGACAAATGAAAACTTGACTTAAGTATCCAGTTTATACAATGCCTAAGAAAGAGTGAGCAATATTCAAATCTATATAAAAAAAAAATTACTAAATAAACCACAATTAGTAAAAAAAAAGATATATCACGGACAAAATTATTATAGAGGAAATGCAATTCCCAAAAGGTAATTTCAAAATCAGTTTTCTTCTTAGTGGCCAGATCTTGTGATAAACCCTTAACTCTATTATTAATTCTGAGAATAATAGGTATTTCCCATTCACTAAACCATTCCATAAACATTTGTCAAATATAGAAATTTATTTAGAATAACATATATCAATAGAAAACATACTTTTCATAATGTAGTGTAGAAATTTGGTAATTGATTGAACATGCATCTAAACTGTCATCATAACCATAATATTATTTTTCATGAAGTAATTTTAAATAGAGATTAAGCATACATACAGTCAGATAAGCTGTCTGGATTTAATTTTCAGTTTTGCCAACATTTGGCAAAACTGAAAATAGGAAATGTAGACGACAGAACCTGTGCCATCAGCCTCACATAAAGGGCACAGTCTTCATGCTTGTCGGCACTGCTGCAAAGACCAATATCACTCCACCAAACTTCTGTCATGAGAGAACTTAGACTCCCCTGGCAATATATCACAAAATAAGAAACCAGTTCAAGTTTTCTCTCATCAGAATCAATTGGTGAAATTTGTTGGCCTTTACCAGAGCACACATTACTAGGCTGCGGTAATCACTTCACTCGAATCTGTAACACTTTCATGTTGAACTTGCAGGCCATCCTTCATAGATCAAAATGATTCATATGGATTTGTTTAAAAAACAGTCAATTTAATTGCAAAAAAAAATGAAAGCTACTAAGGGAATTTTCAAAACATTTTCCCTAAATCGGTAATGTAATAGGAACTTGGTCTAACTCAATACTCCATGATATTTTCAAGTTCCTTTTGGCTTTAATACATTAGCTATTTATGATACTTGCTACTAGAATGTTTTTATATAATCACTCTTGTTAAACATTCACTATTTATGAGAAAAAAACATTAATTAAATGCAAACTCAAAACACAACTCATGCATGTTATCCAAAGGGAGAGCAAGTGTTCACCTGAGTCCTGTTCAGCAAGCCTTTGGGCCCTTGGCAACTGGGCACCAGAGAAGGCCACTCACTGTGCCCCTGCCTCCTGACACCAGGTCATGCTAATACCTTGATGCCCAGTGAATGGCCAACCAGTCATGCAAGACACATTTATTCTGCATAGCACATTTCAATGTAACATGTTATATCTTGACATACAGAGTAACACTGCTGTAATTTTTCCAATAG
>NW_028234410.1:1019254-1026754 GCF_977035675.1 Penaeus japonicus
GCAAATCTTAGATTGCTTAAGTGCTCATTCCCTATTTTAATCCCTTTCTCCTTCCAATCTAACTTCTTGAATACTTCCTCCAAGCAAGCTGTAAGCAGCTTTGGTGAGATGGTGTCGCCCTGCCTAACACCCTTTTTTATTGGTATGTTATTGGTTTCTATGTGCATTTTGATGGTCGCTGCACCATCTATGTATATATCCTCTAATACTCTGCAATATATTTCCTATACTTCTTGTTTACGAATTGCATCTAGTACTGCAGCCATCTGTACCGAATCGAATGCCTTTTCATAATCTACGAATGTCATGCACAGGGGCTTTCTATATTCATTTGTTTTATCTTTTAATTGGGTTAGTGTGTGGATATGGTCTGTAGTTGAGAATCCATTGCGAAACCCTGCCTGTTCCTTGGGTTATTTGGAATCTAATGTATTGGGCTGTGACAATTTTTGCGAACAGTTTATAGATTATTGAAAGGAGGCTTATATGTCGGTATTTTTTAAAGTCTTTTTGCCCCCCTTTTTGTGTATTAAAATTATTGCGTTTTTCCAGGATTTCGGAGTTTTACCGACGCTTAGACATTTGTTAAAAAGAATGACCAGTTTTACTGCCGCAATCTCTGCATCTTGAATAAGATCTACACTAATGCCTAATCTTCTCCTGGTGTTTATCCTCTTTTTATGCCTTTTAGCGCCCTTTTTACTTCCTCTATCGTAATGTTTGGAACGTCTCCAATTATTATGTTTGTCTCCATATGTGGTTGATCGATTGAGTGTTATAGATCGGAATAGAAGTCTTCTGTTACTTTGATAATTTTTTTTTTTCATTGTATGTCACCTTTCCACTGGGTTTCTCCATTGATTTTTCCCAATAATTGAGCCTCCTCTTTGTTGCCTTAAGTCTGGTGCCGGAAAGTAGAGCTTCATTTATTTTTCGTATGTTTAATTTGCGCATATCTTTCTTCTTTCTGTTTATCGTCTTAGTCAGCTTTACTGATTCTGACTCTTTGATCGATGTTATTTTTATGTCCCTACGTTGTTTCATAAGCTTTTTTGTCTATACCAAAAGCTTACTGAACTTTACGATTTTGTCTATACCCCCTATTTCAAGTGCAGCTTCCTTTAATATCTTACTGAATTGGTCGTTCATTTGGTCTATGTCAAGATCTGCTCCGAGCGCTGAGTATCTGTTTCAGATATTAATACTAAATTCCGTCACCCTATTCTTAATGTTAATTAGATTAACGAGAGGCTTCTGTATGAGCTTATTTCGTTCTCTTCTTATCTGTAATTTTACTCTACTTCTGACCCGTCTGTGGTCGCTACCGACATTTACTTTATTCATAACGGTTACGTCTTGTACAATGTCGTGCCTATTGGTAATTATAAAGTCAATTTCGTTTTTAATGCCGGATGGTGATTTCCATATCCCTTTCCCCCCCAGGTCAATTAAGAATGTATTCATAATTTTAAGGGATCGAGCTTCAGGGAATTCTATTAGCCTTTGCCCTCTCTCATTTCTAGCGCCTATTCCATGTTCCCCAACCGAGGTTTCCCCATCTTCCCTTATTTCTATCTTGTTATTAAAATCCCCCATAATCACGGTATAATGGGCTTTTGCTCTATCAGCTGCTTGCACATCTTCATAGAAACTCTATATCTCCACATCACTATGACTGGCGGTAGGAGCGTATACTTGGATAATTTTTAGGCTATATCTGTTTAGTTTCAGTATTATAGAAACTACTCTTTCTCTCACACTGTATATTCCCTAATATTCTTTTCGAGGCGCTTGTGAACTAAGAAACCTACTCCAAATTCTTGTTTACTATCCAGGGATTTACCTCTCCAATATAATAAGTGTCCATCATTTAGTAACTTCTGCTCTTCGCCTAGTCTTTTAACTTCGGAAAGTCCTACAATATCCCATTTAATGAATGAAACTTTCTCAAGCAATGTTTAAAGATCAGATTCTATTTTCAGAGTTCTTGCATTATATGTGCAACGATTATCAACCTGAAGCGGCCTGATATTTTTAGCACTCTCTGCTCCAAAACGATCCTGATCGCCGCCGTGACCAGAGGCTTCTTCGCTTCCGGGGGATGAGGGCTGTTGTCTTGACCAGGGTTCATGTCCTGCATGCAGCAAGTTGTTTGCAAAAATTGTTTTCTCAAATTGTAAGGGCCTGTTTACACTAGGCGCTTTCCAACGCGCGTTAGCAAACTCGGCGTTAGAAACTACCGCTCACATGAGGCGCTTTCAAATGCGGCGTCAACGCGAAGCTTGTGTTTGTGCGTGCGTTATATGTGTGTCTGTGCCAAACAATGTAGAGAGCAACAGACAGTTTCAACCAGGATGGATGTAGAAGAGGTAGCATGTGCTTGGGTCTTGAAGTGGCGCAAGCTGCGAATATATATATATATATATATATATATATATATATATATATATATATATATATATATATATATATGACTTGTCTGCAGCGTCAAAGTCTTGAAATAATTTCAACCTCATGGGCACTGTCGGGCGTACGAAAGCGAAAGTGTCGTTCCGCTCGAACAAAACCAGATCGACCTGTGCCTCTGTGGCGCGTCTTTGAAAAACATTTTTTTACAGTTATTTGCTTCTTCTGATGAAAAAACACTTGAGTTCATAAGACACGACAAATACATATCTTTTTAGCTTTAAGTAATTAATCTCGGAATGCGAATACTTTAGGCATAAAAAAAAGTTTATTTCTTCAAAAAACAAGTTGTGCAGATTAGCAGTCAGTAAACAGACTTATTTGTGCAAACATATAGAATGCATTTCATGACACATCAACCAAAGCAAAATTTATTCTAGGCTTATTCACCTAGGTATGCTATACTTTCTCATGATATTTTCATGATATTTTCATTGCAATACATGCATTTCGTGCGTGTACTACAGAAATCATGTTTAAAATAGATATCGCACCACACAAAAATTATTATTATTTGCAAACAGTATAGGTTATCACTGTTTATAAATTAAACTCGGATATTTTATTGTTTTATATGAGTTATCGACTTGATTTACTTCAGTTTTCTCTGAAGAGACCACTTGCTGCCCATCAAATCTAAACAAATTCGAACGTATTACTCTAATTGTGACTATATACTTTAATAGCCTTTGATTACCAGTCTGCCCTGAGAATGAATATAAAAATACACCCAATAGACTGTTTAAATGTTTCTCATGTCAAACACTTGGTAAATTCAGTTTCTTACGAGTTAAAAAGTAAATGTAATCCAAGCCAACGGATTCAAACAATTATATATCACCCATTTATCAAAGCTACATATGGTGGTATTTGTTTTACATTTTCACGCATGAACTGGAGTCTCAAAATATGCAGTATACTATACATTATAATCTTACTTCATTGTTACATAAATTTAGTTGTAAACCATCATTAAAATACTCTTTAAACGGTTGAATGAGACGACATAAAATAAAAATCAGGAAATATTTGGCATTTTCGCCCTTCGGCGATGGTTCGCGCATGCGTGTTGGCGCCCCTATTGGATAGGTTGGTACGCGTGGGCGGGAGGTGCTCTTTGGCAATAGAACTTGAAATACGGCAGCAAATTATTGCGAGTTTTTGGCAATTATTGCAGATAAGGACGCTGCAGATAAGGACATATATTTATATATATATATAAATATATATTCATTCTTTTATATATATATACATATATATAAATAAATATATATATAATTACATATATGTATAAATATTTATCCATATATTTATATACATATACATATATTTATATATATATATATATATATATATATATACATATATCAATATATATATATATAATATATATATATATATATATATATAATATATATATATATATATATAATATATATATATATATATATATATTATATATAACTATAATAATATATATATATATATATATATATATATATATATATATATATATATATATATATATAATATTATAATATATATATATATATATATATATATATATATATATATATATATATATAATATATAATATATATATATATATATAATATATAATATATATATATATATATATATATATAATATATATATATATATATATATGATATAATATATTATATATATATATATAAATTATATATGTATATATAATATATATATATATATATATATATATATAAGTAATATATATATACATATAGTAATATATATATATATATATATATATATATATATATATATGTATATATATACATATATATATACAGTAATGTATATCATCATTGACGGGTAGGTCGGTCCCGACCAGCCGTGGCCCTCCGCACCATATTTCTCCAGCCATTCCGGTCTTCTGCCAGCCTCATTGCCTCAACCATGCTCATGTCACAGAGCTTCTTTATGTCGTCGGAGTACCGGGTTTTGGAACGACCTCGTCCTCTAGAGCCAAACACCATTCCGGTCAACAAGTTTCTTTCAAGGCCCCCGCCACGGAGAATATGGCCAACAAATGTCAGTTTCCTTGCATTAAGGATGTTTGAGAAACTCCGCTCGCAGTTTATCTTTTGGAGGACTTCTTCGTTTGTCTTCTTTTCAGTCCAGCTGATGCGGAGAACACGTCTGTAACACCATATTTCGAAACTTTGGATTTTTTTTTATTTTTTTTTTTTTTTGTCAGATTCTTTGAGTGTCCAACATTCGGATCCATAACTAGCAATAGAGAAGACAAGAGAATTCAGAAGTCTTTTCTTTGAGAGATGTTCTTATCCTTCCAGATGTTAGTTAGCGCCACCGTAGCATTTCTGGCAATTGCTAGTCTTCTTTTTATTTCAATGGTGTCATCATAGTTGTCTGTGAAGACCACGCCCAAGTATGTAAATTGTTTAACGTTCTGAATATACTCATTGTTGATTTTGATGTTTCCGTTGTCATGATCAGTAGTCTTCCTTCTAATTTTCATTACTTTTGTTTTCTTAGCATTAAGCATAAGACCGGATTTTTCACTTTCTAATCTAACTCTATCAACTAGATCCTGGAGCTCATCCATGCTACCGGCAATGAGGACAACGTCGTCAGCATATCTCAAGTTGGTAATTTGTTGTCCATGAACAGTGATTGAGCCTTCAAAACCAGATAGTGCTTTTCTCATAATTGCTTCAGAATAGATATTAAAAGGGTGTGTCTGATGCCTTGATCAATATTAAGCCATTCAGTCAGTCCGTAGGTGGTTCTCACTGCTGCTTTTTGATCGTCATACATAGCTTTTAGCAGTAAGATGATATGATGGAGGAAGCCCATGGTGTGCATATCTTTCCATAGGATGTCATGTGCCACAGTGTCAAAGGCCTTAGTATAGTATATGAAACAAAGAAAAAGGTCTTTTCCATATTCACGATTCTTTTCGATTATCATTTTCAAGTTGAGGATTTGGTTTCTTGTACCTCTTCCAGCTCTAAATCCAGCTTGTTCCTCGGCAATTCCTTCTTTCATTTTGTTCTGCATTCTTTAAGAGATTATTTTTAGTAAAATTTTGCTGCTGTGGCTGATGAGAGCGATGGTTTTTTTGTTGGTACATTGCATAGTGTCTCCCTTCTTTGGGATTGGGACAAAAACCGAATTCATCCAATCCGTTGGCCATTCCTTTTCATTCCAAATCTTGCAGCACAGATTATGATAGAAGGCTTCAATATATATATATATAGTGACCGTTTGAAGCGGCGAGAAACTTCCTCCTTGTGGAGTATCCCAGGGGTTGCCATAGTAACGCACATTCTCTCTCCTCATTGGTAGCAACCCAGCCAACTAGAGAGCGCGCTGCTTTCAAAACGCGGGTTAGCAAGGGACCCCGACGTTAACGCGGCGTCAGGCAAAACGCCGCGTCACGTGTGACCGGTTCCATAGACTGCCATTGACTTTGCTAACACCGCGTTTGCTAACGCGCGTTGGAAGCGCCTCGTGTAAACAGGCCATAAACAAAGAAAACAAATATTAATGGGTGACTCAATAAGAAAATATTACACATATATACAAAATTTGAGGGTTGTAAAAATAACTGGATCCATTATAACAGCATAATATATTTTATAGTAAACAAGAACAATTAATATATACATTATTTACAATTTAATTTGTTACTAGAAAACACTTAAACACTTTAGTTTTGTACAAATCTAATCAATTTTATATTTGGATTAAAATTGACACAACCTCCTACTACTTTTATCATTTCTGAGGATAATAATAGGGATGCGAGTCTGGATGTTGATCGTTTCTTCCTGATTTTCGATTTTAATAAATTAACTTTAAAAAAATAGTCTTTCCACAATGGATGCAGGTAATGATCATATATATATATATATATATATATATATATTTATTTATATATATATTTGATATATATATATATAATATATATATATGTATGTATATTATATACATATATATTTATATATATATATATAATATATATATATATAATAAGAATAGTAAATATAGATACTATATATTATACATAGAGTAATATATATATATTATATACTATAATAAATATAATTTTATTTAAAATTGGAATAATAAATGGGGGGTTTAAAAAAATATTAATATATTCAAATATATAACGTAATGTATATCATCATTGACGGTAGGTCGTCCCGACCAGCCGTGGCCCTCCGCACCATATTTCCCCAGCCATTCGCGGTCTTCTGCTCAGCCCTCATTGCCTCAACCATGCCTCATGTCACAGAGCTTCTTTAGTCGTCGAGTACCGGGTTTTGGAACGACCTCGTCCTCTAAGCCAAACACCATTCCGGTCAACCAAGTTTCTTTCAAGGAAGTCCCCGCCACGGTGAATATGGCCAACAAATGGTCAGTTTCCTTGCATTAAGGTTTTGAGAACCTCACTCCGCTCGCAGTTTTCTTTTTGGAGGACTTCCTTCGTTTGTCTTCTTTTCAGTCCAGCCTGATGCGGAGAACAACGTCTGTAACAACCATATTTTCGAACGTTTGTTTTTTATTTTTTTTTTTTGTCAGATCTTTGAGTGTCCAACATTCGGATCCATATCACGAATAGAGACGACAAGAGAATTCAAAGTCTTTCCTGTGAGAGATGTTCTTATCCTTCCAGATGGTAGTTAGCGCCACGGGCCGTAGCATTTCTGGCAATTGCTAGTCTTCTTTTATTTCAATGGTGTCTAACATAGTTTCTGTGAAGAACACGCCCAAGTATGTAAATTTGTTTAACGTCTGAATATACTCATTGTTGATTTTGATGTTTCCATTGTCATGAATCAGTAGGCTTCCGTCTAATTTGCTGGTAGGGGGGGGAATAGCTTTAAGCATAAACCTGATTTTTCACTTTCTTAATCTACTCTATCAACTAGATCCGGAGCTCATCCATGCTACCGGGCAATGAGACAACGTCGTCAGCATATCTCAGTTGGTAATTTGTTGTCCATGAACAGTGATTGAGCCTTC